>NC_048321.1:13879785-13884662 GCF_013100865.1 Trachemys scripta elegans
TGACACTGGAAATAAAACTGCCCGGCTTTGTGGGGGAGACTCCTGGAGCTCAGCTCTCACCAGGTCCCTTCTCTGGGCCAAGGCTGCCCAGGACCTGCCCTCCCCTGGCTCCCATCCCACCCGCGGGGCCCAAGGAGCTATTTCCCCACAGGAAGGGCTTCGAGTGCCCGCTGGTGCCGGGGCTGCGAGCGCTGCTGCTGGCTGCGGGGGCTGGCAGGGGGGCTAATGGGCGCCCAGGCTCTGAGCCGCCCAGCCGAAGGGGGCATGTGGGGATCTCGTTATACCCGCTCTGCTCAGGGTGGGGGCGGACAGAGCCATGCTGACAGCTCTCAGCCACACAGGACATAGCTGGGGAATTTACATTTCCCACAGCCCGGGGCGGGACAGGCGGGGGCGGGGACAGCCCTGTGCCAGCAGCAACTTCTCAGACCCCACCCAAGGCCTTCAGGGGAGCACGGAGCAGCAGTTCCTCTTCCTGTTTGCACTCCATTGCGATAGGAACCTGGGGTGGGGGAGGGGCAGGTGTCCATCCCCACCCTCTGTAAATAGTGCCCCTGCCAAGCGGGCATGTCTACATGGCTATTCGTAGCCTTGCAGAGCACGTCCAAGTCAATTGATCCGGGCACTAAGACCTGTGTAATTTCTCCCTTCCCTCTGGGCAGGGAAGATAAAACTGTTGCTTTCTCCCATAGGCTGCAGCTCTTTAGCAGAGCGATTGTTGTCAAAGTGCCATGGCTGAGTGTCGAGTACCTTCCCGGCGTGTGTCTGCTGTGTGCACTGTCGGCAGAGGTGGATCCGGCTTCCTACGACCGGTTGATACAATTTCATGCATCACCCAGAATTCAGAAGGTCCAGAGACAGCTCCTCAAGCCATCCCACCAACCCTCCCCCAGAACACCAGGGGAGCGGGGAAAGAACTGTGACTCCCTGGCCAGTGGGACTCTTAGTAAATCGTAGGCACCTGATTTCGCTGGCAGAGGGACACAAAAATAGGACATGGGCCAAATTCTCTGGTGGCGTAAATTGGAGTTACATGAGTAGAGAGTTTGGCCCCATGTCTGCTCTGCCTCCTACAATGACACTTTTATCTTTTGCAAAATGGGCAAAGAACTCTTTGAGAGAGCCGGCTGCAAACCACGCGCCCTGTGACGGCGGAATTCCTTGGCTAACGTTCGCTGCAGGCGGGGGAAACGAAACTTGTCAGGATCCCAGCTGGATATAAGTGTAACCCTTCTGCCCATCTAAGTTGGCAGCAACAAGGGCCGGGTTCTGTATCTAGGGGTTCCGTTTCAATAACACAATGCAAAACCGGCTTGAGCCCCCACCCAGTGACCTGGGACAATTACATACCACCCCCCCAGGCGCCTCTAAGAGGCAATACTTCCCCTCTTGCAAGCACGGAGTCTGAGTTGTAACAGAAAATGTTTAATAACATGAGGTAAACGACATCAGCATTAAATTGGAAAAACACCACAAACAGGATTCATAACACAAACCAGGAGCAAAAAACCCACCCCAGCAAATTGGGCTGTGTCCTTTCCCTTTGGTTCTTGAATCCAGCAACCCAAAAATCACCCAGAGTCCCCAAAGTCCAACACCCCCAAAGTCTCTTGGATCCAGCAACCACCCAAAGTCCCAAAAGTCCAACAGACCCCAAAGTCTCTGTCCCTGGTCAGTGCAGCCCCAGAGCAAAGGGGGGGGGCACGCAGGGTGTTAAGGGGCACCTTACATGATCCGAGGCCAGCTGGCCGTCTCTCCGTGGGGTTCCGCCGCAGCCTTCACCTCGAGCCAGTCCACTTCCTGCCATCCCACAAACTGCTCCGCTCCCCGACCTGTGAGCCACTCCAGCCGTCCCTGCAAACAGCTCCGCTCGCCGTTCCTTGGGCTGCTCCAACCATCCCTGCGCCACTCACTGCTTAACCAGCCACTTCACAATATAGCTTCAGGCTCCCCCCCATTAACACAGCCTCAGTGATCTCAGCTCTTGATAACTTTAGCACTTTTGTGATTTCAGCTCTTAGTAGGGGAACCCCAGGGCTAGTGCACCATTGGCCCAAAGTGAATTCTGCTCAGCAGCCTGTAACTAGACTCCTAATGGAATCAAAGTTAGCTCTGACATTCAACAGTGGAGCGAGAAGATAGTGCTATTGGTGTTTCAACCCCTCAAAGAGAGCCCATACCATCAGCTACAAATACCTGTCCCCATCCTCTCCCAATTCACTGGGTTGTCTAATCCATGCCCCTTGTCAAGCAAGTGCTACTTAGGTAATGGTGAAGGACTCACTCAGTCCTTCTGTCATACAACAGTTCCACTGGCCTTGATTCACAGAATCAGGGTAACAAAACTTTATTCTTCCTGCCCCAATAACAGAGAAAACTGGAGATCCCACACCAGCCAAAGTAACCACTTTGAGTTGCTGTGGTTTCATGCCAGGCGAGTGGGTGTGCCTATGCAAACCAGATCAGCCCCTGGAGTTCTTTTCCACCCTCGCCATAATTCACCACCAGATGTCAGGGTAGAGCTTATCCTGACTCTGCTTACACATGAAATTGTATTACCCCTGAGCCCCCAGAGCCCTCTGACCTCTTTTCAGTCCCCGTTCAGAAATGTCTCCTACTTCCACCAGCCCACCCCTAACAGCGCTAAAGAGCCCCTCCTCCGTTCCTTGTTCTTGTTCCTGGGAAACAATCACCCAGCCTTAGCCCTTTGCTCTCCAGCCGGTCACACCCAGCTGGTTTCCTGCAGAGGGGTTAGCCATGGTCGTTAGTTGCTAGGTACCAAATGTCTGGGCAATTGGAGTGGCCATTGTCTTCTGGGCTCTCCATTGGCATGGGGCCAGGCCTCAGACAGCCAGGAGTCAGTCACACCTGGATCCCTGCAAAGAGTAAACAACCTTTCTCCCTCACTCACCTATTTAACCAAGCAGCACATAGGGGAAACTGAGGCACACATGGTATTCAGACAAAACATTATGAAAAATTCCCACTTTGTCACAATATCTACTTATCTGCCCCCAGAATAAGGAAATACTTCACTCTTCTTGATGCATTGGAAGCCCGGACAATATCACTAGCAATAAGCAAAATCACAGCTTTGAATGGGTATTGTAGGGTTGCCACCAATTCAGAATCCTTCACTGGTACAAGTGACTGTGGGTGGGAAACAGTGACGAGAGATGGTACTTTTAACAAGAACTAGTGTCCCCAAAAGCAAAGAAGACGACTGCACAGAATCCAATTATGGCCTATGGTTAAAGCTGTCAGTGATCCCAAGTTCCCACTGCTTCTCCTGGAAAAACAAGAGATAATTGGTATGTGGTAACTGCAAATCAGACCTCACACAGCCAACTCTTCACAGCTCAGGTGTAGCTGCATCACCTGCTCACACCACGTCTCTGCTATAATCTTACATCTGTATCATGACAAATCCACACCCCCGAGCACCATAGCGACACTGACCTGACCCCGGTGCACACAGTGCTATGTTGGTGGAAGAGCTCTCGGAGAGGTGGCTCAACTGACGGGAAAAGCTCTCCCAGCAGCGTAGGCAGCGTCTTCACTGAAGTGCTACAGCTGCACAGGTGCAGGTCATGTGTAGACCAGGGGTCTCAAACTCAAATGACCATGAGGGCCACATGAGGACTAGTACATTGTCCTGAGGGCTGCATTACTGACACCTCTGCCCTCGGCCCCGCCTCTTCCCACCCCTTCCCTGCCCCCATTCCAACCCCTCCCCCGAAATCCCTACCCCAACTCTGTCCCCTCCCTGCCCCCAGGGAGTGTAGGAGGGGTGTGGTGGGGGCTCAGGGCACGGATTTGGGGTGCAGGCGGGGTGCAGGGTACAGCAAGGGGTCAGGGTGCAGGGTGCAGCAGGGGGCTCAGGGCAGTAGGTTGGGGTGCAAGAGGAGTGGGGGTGTGGCAGAGGGCTCAGGGCAGGGGGTCATGGCGAAGGGTATGGCAGGGGGTTGGGGTGCAGGTGGGGTGCAGGGTATGGCAGAGGTGCAGGGTGCGGCAGGGGGCTCGGGGCAGGGGGGGGGGGTGGGCGGGGGGGGGGGTTGGGGGGGCAGGATCTGGCCCGGCGCGTACCGGGGGCAGGGCAGGCTCCCTGCCTGTCTGCCCTGCCCCTGCAAGAGGCTGGAACATGGGGAATGGGGGGGGGGGGGGCCGCAGGGGCTGTGCGTTTCTGTTGCTTGAGGCACCGCCTCCAGCAGCTCCCATTGGACGTGGTTCCCCGTTCCCAGCCAATGGGAGCTGCTAGGGGCGCTGCCTAAAATAACAGTCACACACAGCCCCTCCACCCCCCCTTTCCCAAGTTCCAGCCTCTTCCCGGAGCGGCGCAGGGCAGACAGGCAGGGAGCCTGCCCTGCTCTCGGTGCTCCTCCGGCCGCTCTGGTAAACACTGGGGGGCTCATGGGCCACAGAAAATCACCCCGTGGGCCACATGCAGCCCACAGGCCGCGTGTGGGCGCAGGGGCTGCAGAGTTTGCTCTGATCCCACTCACACAGGTTACACCCTGGTACAACTTCACCTAGTGTGACGTTATTGATATACTCTGGGACCATATAGATCATTGTTGCAACCAAGGTCCGGTAGTGGCACCCAGATCTTGTATAAAGGGGGTCAAATGGAGTGTCTAAGACACGGTTATGGTTTGCTGGTTATGATTATGCTGTCTGTATGTATGTATCAATTTTGTAGTTGAAGTTATGAATATTGGCTCTATACTATCTGCATTTCAAACTTAGGCTATGCTGCTGGGTGACATCCCAGACAACATGGTGTTAGCTCTGCCTAGCCTGCTTGATGGCCCATTAAGGACCATCAGCTATACAATGGACCCATTGAGAGAAGGCAGATACGCCTTGTAACTCAGCAA
>NC_048321.1:13912328-13947018 GCF_013100865.1 Trachemys scripta elegans
CCAGTATATCTACCAGACTCCTGTACACCAGCGGTCTGGATCTGTCACTTTATATATATATATATATGCATATATATATATATATATATATGCACACACACACCAATGGGTATCAATTCGGGAGCTTTAACGCAGATCTCAGAAACAGCCATTTGATTCTTTGTACATGATTTTTAGTAGAGATGAATAAAATTAAATAAAATCTGCTCAAAATCTGCTCACTTTCTCTCACAGACACACTCTGTGTTCCTGCCATTATCTCCTCCATTTTAGTCAATTCATAGAATATCAGAGTTGGAAGGGACCTCAAGAGGTCATCTAGTCCAACCCCCTGCTCAAAGCAGGACCAATTCCCAGCTAAATCATCCCAGCCAGGGCTTTGTCAAGCCTGACCTTAAAAACCTCTTAAAAAAAAAAAAAAAAAAAAAAGGAGATTCCACCTCCCTAGGTAACCCATTCCAGTGCTTCACCACCCTCCTAGTGAAATAGTGTTTCCTAATATCCAACCTAGATCTCCCCCACTGCAACTTGAGACCATTGCTCCTTGTTCTGTCATCTGCTACCACTGAGAACAGTCTAGATCCATCCTCTTTGGAACCCCCTTTCAGGTAGTTGAAAGCAGCTATCAAATCCCCCTCATTCTTCTCTTCTGCAGAAGAAACAATCTCAGTTCCCTCAGCCTCTCCTCATAAATCATGTGCCCCTGCCTCCTAATAATTTTTGTTGCCCTCCACTGGACTCTTCCACATCCTTCTTGTAGTGTGGGGCCCAAAACGGGACACTATACTCCAGATGAGGACTCACCAATGACACAGAGGGGAATGATCACGTCCCTCGATCTGCTGGCAACGCTCCTACTTATACAGCCCAAAATGCCGTTAGCCTTCTTGGCAACAATGACACACTGTTGACTCATATCCAGCTTCTTGTCCACTGTAACCCCTGGGTCCTTTTCTGCAGAACTGCTGCCTAGCCATTCAGCCCCTAGTCTGTAGCAGTGCATGGGATTCTTCCATCCTAAGTGCAGGACTCTGCACTTGTCCTTGTTGAACCTCATCAGATTTCTTTTGGCCCAATCCTCTAATTTGTCTAGATCCTTCTGTATCCTATCCCTACCCTCCAGCATATCTACCACTCCTCCCAGTTTAGTGTCATCTGCAAACTTGCAGAGGGTGCAGTCCATGCCATCCTCCAGATCATTAATAAAGATATTGAACAAAACTGGCCCCAGGACCGACCCATGGGGCACTCCGCTTGATACCGGCTGCCAACTAGACATGGAACCATTGATCACTACCTGTTGAATCCAATGAATGTTTTTTATTCCACTAAAATCGTATTCACTTATTTTAACATATGTGATTAAAGGTTGTTTTCTCTTTTATTAAGAACAGGAATTTATTTTTCTAATGATTTTAGCATTTATGTTTACCAATCAATCATAGAATTGTAGGACTGGAAGGGACCTTGCAAGGTCTTCTAGTCCAGTCCCCTGTACTCATGGCAGGACTAAGTATTATCTAGACCATACCTGACAGGTGTTTGTCCAGCCTGCTCTTAAAAATCTCCAAAGATGATATCATAAAAAGACAGTTAAGGGTTAATTCCTCTTTACCTCTAAAAGGTTAAGAAGCTCCCATAACCTAGCTGACACCTGACCAGAAGGACCAATAAGATGATAAGATACTTTAAAAGAGGGTGGAGGGAAAAAAGGGTTTTGTCTGTTCAGTAAGTGTGTGTGCCGGAGTAAAAGATCCAGGAATCAGCCATCTAACATTTCTTAAAAGTAGTGAGTATTAGAGAATAGATTATTTTATTTTGTGACTTCTTTTTTGCATAAGAGGGAGAATCAAATTGGGTTTCTTTTGTGTAACTAAGGTTTTTCCCAGAGGGACATCCTCTGTGTTTTGAATCTGTTGTCTGTGAGATTATCTTGCATGCTAATCTCACAGAGGTATCCCTTTCACCTTTTTTTCCCCCTTCAATTAAAAAAGTCTTCTCTTAAGAACCTGATTGATTTTTTCTTGTTTTAAGATTGGTTTGGATCTGGGCTCTCCAGGAATTGGTGGGGGGAAGGCAAAGTTCCCAAATGGCTCTCTTTTAAACGTTGTTTAAAACATTTGGTGGTGGCATCTACTGTACCTAGGCTGGTAAATTAGCTTAGGAGTTATTTTCATGCAGGTCCCCACATCTGTACCCTAAAGTTCAGAGTGGGGAGGACACCTTGACATAGGGAAAAAAAAAAAAAGGTAAAGAGATACCTCTGTGAGATTAGCATGCAAGATAATCTCACAGACAACAGATTCAAAACACAGAGGATGTCCCTCTGGGCAAAACCTTAGTTACACAAAAATACACCAATTTGATTCTCCCTCTTATACAAAAAAGAAGTCACAAAATAATCTAATACATTCCTTCTCTAAATACTCACTACTTTTAAGAAATGTTAGATGGCTGATTCCTGGATCTTTTACTCTGGCACACACACTTACTGAACAAACAAAAACCTTTTTTCCCCTCCACCCTCTTTTAAAGTATCTTATCTTCTTATTGGTCCTTCTGGTCAGGAGTCAGCTAGGTTATGTGAGTTTCTTAACCCTTTAAAGGTAAAAGAGGAATTAACCCTTAACTGTCTGTTCATGACAGATAAAGATTCCACAACCTCCCTAGGCAATTTATTCCAGTGCTTAATCACCCTGGCAGTTAGGAAGTTTTCCTAATGTCCAACCTAGACCTCCCTTGCTGCAAATTAAGCCATTGCTTCCTGTTCTATCCTTAGAGGTTAACAAGAACAATTTTTCTCCCTCTTCCTTGTAACAACCTTTTATGCACTTGAAAACTGTTATGTCCCCACTCAGTCTTCTCTTTTCCAGACTAAACAAACCCTGTTCTTTCAGTCTTCCCTCATAGTTCATGTTTTCTAGACCTTTCATCATTTTTGTTGCTCCTCTCTGAACTTTCACCAGTTTGTCCACATCTTTCCTGAAATGTGGCACCCAGAACTGGACACAGTACCCCACGTGAGGCCTAATCAGTGCATAGTAGAACTGAAGAATTACTTCTTGTGTCTTGCTTTCAACACTCCTACTAATACAGCCCAGAATGATGTTCACTTTTTTTGCAACAGTGTTACACTGTTCACTCATATTTAGCTTGTGATCCACTATGACACCTAGATCCCTTTCTGCAGTACTCCTCCCTAGGCAGTCATTTCCCATTCTGTATCATGTATGTGACTCACTAACATTTGACTCCATCATTACTGTTAGTATCAGACTAGGAACCGCGTTTATTTTGCTAAGAATTTTAAGTTATTTTACAGATATATTAAAAGGTACAATTTGAAAATAAGTGGCCTTCATCTGCACAGTGTCTAAAATGATGTGTTTAGCTAATTAGTGTTTTTAAACTGGCACTGCTAAGGTTAGTACAAGCTAAATTTCCATACTAGAAGGATATTATTATTTGATTGTACCACTTTAAATAATGAATGACAAGGCACAATATTGCAATAAAAGTAATAACGATAATTACTCCAGCCAGGACAGGTTAGGTATTTTAGAACTCACTACTCAAAGAATTAAATTTAAGCACAAGAGAAATAAAATTATGAACTGCACAGACCAGTCAAAAAATGAAAATTAGCAGGATGGTGTAGACGTGCAGGGTTTACCCCTGTGGCGCCTCCTGCTGGTCAACTCGGGAATTAGCTCTTCCAGGCTCTGGAGCACCCTCTGCAGGCCAGTGTCCCACTGCCACTGGCCCCCATGTCCCTCCCAGGACCTGGTGCCCTTTGTCTTTGGGGTGCTGCCCCCTGGCAATATCCCCAGTCTCAGGGTCTCCCCACCCAGGGGAACTCCCAACCCTCTATCCCCACCTTGCCTCAGTCATGGGCTACTGCCAGTCACCATCTAGCCCCGGCTCACTGGGGCAGACTGCAGTGTAAAAGCCACTCATCACAGGCAAGGGGGGTTTGGACCTGCTGCCTCTGCCTATCCCTGGGCTTCCCCCTGCAACCCCAGTACCTAACTGGCCTTCCACTAAGCCACAGCCTGGGGGGTTTCCAGGCCAGAGCTTCCTCAGCCTTCCCCCAGCCCTGCTCCAGCTCAGGTACCTTCTCTCAGTTCCCTGCAGGCCGGTCCCTCCCTCTCAAAGCTAGAGAGAGTCTCTGCCAGCGCCTGGCTCATTGGCCTTTTATAGGGCCAGCTGTGGCCTAATTGGGGCATGGCCCAGCTGCCTCCCCAATCAGCCTAGTAGCTGCTTCCCCCTGCAACAGCCCTCCCCCGGGGCTGCTCTTAAGCCTTTTAAGGCAGGAACGGGTGACCACCCCGCTACAGACGGTAAGCCTTAAACTGTGAAAGAATAAAATTTCAGAGAATATATGTATCTGAAGAAGTGGGCTGTAGCCCACGAAAGCTGATGCTCTAATAAATGTGTAAGTCTCTAAGGTGCCACAAGGACTCCTGTTCTTTTTGCGGATACAGACTAACACGGCTGTTACTCTGAAACCTGTTATATGGACATTGCGCATCTTGACAGGAAGTACCAACAATAATACAAGCGTGTGTGTGGTGGGGGAGTGTGTATATGTGTGTGTGTGTGTATGAGAGAGAGAGATGTGTGTACTGGGAGGAGTGTGGGAGGGAGACTGAGTGTGCCCGTGAGTGAGTGTGTCAGCGCGTTGTCTATTTAAACCCAGCTCTCAGGAGCCTGAACACTACAGCAGCCATCGCTCCCACTCCTGAACCAGAGGCAGCATTACAGACAGGCCCCTGCCCCCACCCCACCTCCCTCACGGCCACCTCTAGCATCAGGCGAGTTCCCCCAGTGCCGCTCCAGCCATGGGTCAGCTTCCCAAAGAAGGGGAGACTGCTGTGGGGGCAGGAGATGGGTGGCCAGGGCTGCTGGCAGGGCTCCCAGTTCTGGGAGGGGTGGCCACAGGGGTCTAAGGCAAATTTTGGGGTGACTTTAGCCCCCGCAAACCCCACCCTCCCAGTGCCGCTCAGTATGTCGGTTACATATGTGCTTTTCCATTGATACAGTTATACTGGGACAAGCCCTAGAGCGCACGCACTGACTCTGGAGTAAAGCTGCCTTATACTGGCCTAGCGTATTCCCCTTCATATACAGGACTAGCTGTACTGGTCTAAACCCCTTTATACCACTGCAGATATGTCTACACTAGAGACGTCTACCAGCATAGGCTCTGTCTACACTATCAATTAGGGGTACGATTCCCCAGCTGAAACGCTCCCCCACCAACCTCTGCTTCCCTTTAAGGAGTCGTTGGAGCACAGCCATCCATCACAGCTCACTATGGCGAGGACATCACACTGGACTGCATCTTCCACCACATACCGGGGGTAAAACTCCAGCGACTGAACATCACCTGGAAGATGCAAAGAGCCGAGGGAGCAGCTCTCCTGGTTCACAGCTACTATGCAGAGCTGGACGTGCGGCGGGGACAGGACAAGGTTTACCAGGGCCGGACGCAGCTGGACCCAGAGGAAATCCACAAAGGAAATGCGTCCCTGCGACTCAGGGCTGTGCGCTTCCAGGACGAGGGCTCCTACCTCTGCTACGTCACCTCTGAGCTGGGAACCTCATCCCAGAAGATTTCACTGGCCGTGCTCAGTAGGTTTTCTCTGCCTGTGTCCCTGTCAGAGCGTCTGAGACACAGTCACTCACTGTGTACAATGTGATCGCCCAGCAGAGCCAGGTCTGGCTAAAGCACCACAATCCCCCAGTGCAGACACAGGCCACGGCTGCGCCAGCAGCGCTTTGCCTTGACTTTCAGCCACTATGTAGCCGTATGTTTTTCCACATAGGTTTAGCCCACACAAGCACAGTGCTTGTCTTTGTCTCCTGCTAGCGGCTGTATCACCTAAAGAGATAATAGCCTACTAGTGGTAACAGCTATTGGAGTTGTTTCTTTAAGTCATGGGACAGAAACGAGTGCCTTTAGTTCTAAAGATCATGGGTTCAAATCCCCCTCACAGCCCAAGCAGAGGGCTGGCGATGTTCTAGGCCTTTCTGTGGATGTGAATTTTAAAGGAAATGGTAGGTGGGTGCAAACTTTTTACTGCACAGAAAATGCTAAGTTATATAACGCTGTTAGTCTTCTCGGTAACCTGGAAGGTCTTTTCTGTTGTTCTGCATGTGCTGTGTGAGCATTGTGTGTGTGTCACGTAAATGTGGTAGGTTGGGAGAATTGTGAATGCAGTGTGAATGTGTGTAGTGGGTGTGCTGGGTGCCTGTTGTGTTGTGTGCATGTTATGAGTGTGGCATGTTTGTATGTGTTTGCAGTTTGTTTTCTATAAAATAGAACGGAAGATGTGACAAAAAGTTGCCTCTGGAGCTGGGGTAAATAATCCTGAGCCTTGTTTCTTGTTCAGGGGAGAGTGAAATGGAGTCTCCCATCGTAGCGCAGCTGGGGCAGGACGTCACCCTGAGCTGCCCCTTTGAATTTGGATTAAACCTGCAGCCGTTGAACATCACCTGGAAGAAGGAAGAAGCCGAGGGGCCGGATCTCCTGGTTCACAGCTATTATAACGGGATGGACATGTTGCAGAGACAAGATGTCTCTTACAAGTACAGAACACAGCTCCACCCGGAGAGATTCCCGCAGGGAAATGCGTCCCTGACGTTACGGAGAGTTCGCAGCCAGGATGAGGGATTCTACATCTGCCATGTCAAGCCGGAACTGGGGCGGTTTTCTGTGCGGATGCAAGTTACAGTGGAAGGTACGGGACAGCGTATAGTACAAGCCCCGAGGGGTTTTCCTACACTTGAGAAAAGCGCTTGTGGTAGCTACCTCGATGTGACCGTAACCTTTTCCCAGCCTCGGCAGGTTCTACCTCCATAGATCTGGTCCAGGCTGTCCCTGCTTCCCGCTAGGGTCAATATGAGCCACACGTGCATTGCTGGGTTCTGACCCCACCACAGCCACACAAGGAAGAGGCCTTGCAGATACCTCAACGAAAGCTGCTGCTTAATGTGCAGGGGCAGGGGAAAAACGAAGCAGATGTTAGACTGCACAAGGGGTGGGAAGGGAAGGGCTGAGAATGTGCCAATAGCATCGATGAGAGTTTTTATTTTGTTTTCTGTTTGTCTTTTACAGGCTCTGTGAGTGACTGGCTATCACCAGTTGTGTTTTGTCTCTTCTTCGGTTTAGCTGCATTATTATTAATTATAATGTATATTATCATTAAGAAGCACAATCTTTCCCTGCAACGGTAATTCAGGTCTTTTCAGGGTGGGTCCCAATGGAACCAGCAGGAGGGCAGGGACCAGTTTGAGTCAAACCCGTTGACAGCCAACGAGTCATCAAATCCAAACACATTCCTGCTACCACCTGCCAGCTCCTTCCTGGTGAGGCTCAAGACATTTTTGTTTCCTTCCTGTTTGCATGTGCTGGGGGGTGTTATGGGGTTGGGTTGCTGGGTGACAAGGGGGATTCTTAGATTGTTACAAATATTTGGTTTTGCTTTAAACGGTGGCATTGTTTCCTGGTTGGTTTTGTTATTGGTATTGTTAGTTATGGAGCAGCAGCAGCCGGGAGACACACGTCCTGGGGGATGATGGCGGGATATGGGGGAGAATGGCAAAAGTTGAGCGGCAGCAGGAGGCACAAAGCACAGCATGTCGTAGGGAAAGCTGAAGCTGCAGGGGGAAGGCTCGTGTAGCAGTTAAGGCAGCAGGTCAAGCTTCACCCAAGCTGGGTTGAGGTCCCAGTGTTGCCACATACAGCAAACCCCTCTGGAAAGGCCTTTCAACTGGAATTGTGCTCCTTGGTCCTTCAGTGCTGGCACTGACCAGATAATCCGGCACCTACCAAGCACCAGCTACGTCACATGTGATGCATTTAGGTCATGGAGGAAGAGTGAAATACAGAAACGTAGCCAGGATAGAGGTCTGGTGCTGTAACAAGGTGTCACTTAAGGAGAGTTCCCTTTCTACAATGCCAAACACTTCATGTGTCGTGCACAGTGTTGCGGATCCATAGCTCCTATCACAGATTTTCTCTCCTCTCCCCAAATGTGAATCTTTTCTAGGAGACAGACTTGAACTCACATACCTATGGAGAGGACACCACCTGATGCCCTGGAGGCTCTCGAGTCTTGAAACCAGGTTCTCATGGTGACACACAGTTTTCCAGCTCCTTGGGTAAAATACTGTGTTTTTCATGCTTTGGGGGTTTATAACCAAATCAGCCAGTGGCATTAGCAGCACTTGATGTTTAGCTGAATTAAGATGGGACAGAGCCACTCATTTATTAGGATCAGGAATGGTTCAAGAGAAAGGAAAATGGGCCAGCTCCAAAACTACATTGATTTAAACCCGCTGAGGATCTGGCCCTGGGCAATTCAGTATCCTTGGGAGGGCAAGTTCCGAGATCATGGTTAAAATTTTCAGAAGTGCCAAAGTGACTTAGGAGCCGGAGTCCCATTTTCAAGGATGCCTGGGGCACTTTGGAACCTAACTCCCGTTGACTTTCAGTGAAAGCCGAACTGATTTAAGTGACTGGCAGGTCTAGTTCTACCATCCAGTTATTGGGGAGGGGGAGGATTGAGTATTTTGGGCCCCCCTGGATATTGCTATTTAAAAAACAAACAGCCATCCAGGAGTCCAGAGGATAATTTGACCCCTGGAAAATCTTGGAAATTAAGAATTTAAGAGAGTAAAATTTGGGCCCTCTGTCAGTATTTTGCTGTGATTTATATAAAGGGTGAAACCTCTATAATGTGCTGAAATTCCACTTCTTAGCACTGGATAACTTTGTACATAAAAGGGCTGTCCTGATGATGGGTTGGGGGCCCTTGACAATTGTTTGTCTTTGCGGGGTGGGAAGGGGGACAAATGTGCCAGGCCTGGGGAAAGAACAACCAGGCCCCACAAGTCCGAAGCTTCTAGAGAAGTCAGTAAAGATTCGAGAGCTTTGCTGAATCAAGGTCATAATGAACTGGAGCTCTCGCATGTGACAAAAGCAGCCGTCCTTAAATGTCATCACAATCTTGTTGCCTATTGACATCAGACCCTATTGAGTGTAGCTGTTGGTTCTGATTCTATACTGCCTGTGGAAACAAATCTATTGATAAATGAAATGTGTTGTTCCCTTTCCTTAAGACTGGCAGCCAAAGCAGCATGAACTACAGGGAAGAGCTGCTATGGATGTGGTTTTGGAAGAGTTTCGTATGGTCTGCACGGGAAATTGCAGAACTGAAAGTGGCTGTTGCAAGAGGAAACCCTTCTGTGCTGGCTTCCGCGCTGCAAAAGGTCAGTGAGGCAGTCAAGAATGAAGGGCTCAAAGTTGCTGTAGTTGGAGAGACGGGATCTGGAAAGTCGTCTTTTATCAATGCCACCCGGGGTCTGAAAGAACATGATGCAGGTGCTGCTGAGACTGGGGTGGTGGGAGAAATGATGGTGGAGCCCAAGGGTTATTCACATCCCGAACACCCCAACATAACGCTATGGGACCTGCCAGGAATCGGGACAATGAATTGTCCCTCAGACACTTTCCTTAAGCCGTGTCACTTCAGACAGTGCAACTTGTTCATTGTCATCTCCTGTGGGTGTTTCACAAACACCGACGCCAGACTTGTGGGGGAGATTTGAACGCTGGGGAAGACATTTTACTTTGTCCGTTCCAAAGTGGACTTGGACATGGCATCTGCACAGAGAAGAAAAGGCCGTGAGGAGAGCGCCCTGCAGACGATCAGAGAGGACTGTATATTGCACCTGGGAGGAGAAACAGATATTTTCCTTATATCCAGCTGGGACCCTGACAAGTATGATTTCCCCCGCCTGCAGCGAATGTTAACTGAGGAATTCTGCCGTCACAGGGCGTGTGGTTTGCAGTGGGCTCTCTCAAAGAGTTCTTTGCCCATATTGCAAAAGATAAAAGTGTCATTGTAGGAGGCAGAGCAGATATGGGGCCAAACTCTTTACTTGTGTAGCTCCAATTTACGCCATCAGAGAATTTGGCCCATATCCCATTTTTGTGTCCCTCTGCCAGAGAAATCAGGTGCCTACGATTTATTAGGGGTCCCACTGGCCAGGGAGTCACAGTTCTTACCCCGCTCCCCTGGTGTTCTGGGGGAGGGTTGGGGGGATGGTTTGGGGAGCTGTCTCTGGACCTTCTGAATTCTAGGTGATGCATGAAATTGTATCACCCTGTCATAGAAAGCCGGATCCACCTCTGCTGACAGTGCACGCAGCAGGTACACGCCGGGAAGGTACTTGACACTCAGCCATGGCACTTGGACCACAATCGCTCTGCTAAAGAGCTGCAGCCTACAGGAGAAAGCAACAGTTTTATCTTCCCTGTCCAGAGAGAGGGGAGAAAATACACTGCAAAAAAAAGAGGCCCGAGGCACCAGGTCTTAGTGCCCGGGTCAATTGACTTGGACGTGCTCTGCAAGGCTAAGAATAGCCATGTAGACATGCCCGCTTGGCAGGGGCACTATTTACAGAGGGTGGACACCTGCCCCTCCCACACCCCAGGTTCCTATCGCAATGGAGTGCAACCAGGAAGAGGAACTGCTGCTCCGTGCTCCCCTGAAGGCCTTGGGTGGGGTCTGAGAAGTTGCTGCTGGCACAGGGCTGTCCCCGCCCCCGCCTGTCCCGCCCCGGGCTGTGGGAAATGTAAATTCCCCAGCTATGTCCTGTGTGGCTGAGAGCTGTCAGCATGGCTCTGTCCGCCCCCACCCTGAGCAGAGCGGGTATAACGAGATCCCCACATGCCCCCTTCGGCTGGGCGGCTCAGAGCCTGGGCGCCCATTAGCCCCCCTGCCAGCCCCCGCAGCCAGCAGCAGCGCTCGCAGCCCCGGCACCAGCGGGCACTCGAAGCCCTTCCTGTGGGGAAATAGCTCCTTGGGCCCCGCGGGTGGGATGGGAGCCAGGGGAGGGCAGGTCCTGGGCAGCCTTGGCCCAGAGAAGGGACCTGGTGAGAGCTGAGCTCCAGGAGTCTCCCCCACAAAGCCGGGCAGTTTTATTTCCAGTGTCACCGTTGGTGCTGCCCTGAGACGTTTCAGTCGCTCCTGATGGAAACCAGAGGGTGTTATTGTCTGTACCTCGGCGTCTCCATCAGCAAATACAAATGGTTTCTTCCTTCAGTTAGTCTATGGACCTCTGGGATATATATATTTTTTTTAACGGTTCCTGGAGGGTTCTTAATCGTCCCTGGTTATTACAGCCTTAGAAGTGGTCACTTTCCTAACTTCCTTAGTGTCTGAGTATGCCCTAAAAATACATTGTTTAGAGGGCAAATTTTCTTAACATTTAAGACGTCTCGTGTCAGACTGTATTTTCATTAAGGCACAGTTAAGAATGACCCAGTTGGGTCACTTGTTTGTATATAGCTGGTTTGTCTGCCTGAGAGAGAATTTTGGGTTTGATTTTTTTGATACTTTTATATCCTTACTAATATGTGTGAACAAGGACAGTGTNGGGGGTCTCGGTGACCAAACCTGTCACAACCTGATTGGTATAGGAATGGGTGGAAAGTAGTAGATGTAAAGGATGTTGCATATTCAGAGGAATGGAAATATGGCTAACAAAGAACCCTAAACAGCTAAAGGTGCGACATGTAAAGGCATACAGTAAAGGAACGGGTATGGAGACCACTTGGAATAACAGGGTCGATATAATAGCCCGACAGCACGACATAGCGGTTGTAACTAGAAGTCAGAAAAGGAACGTCTGTGCTGACACATCTGAGCCAACAGATGGCGCTACAGACCGAGTTCCAGGGAAAACCAAAAAACAGGAGTTGTTTAACGTAGCCCATCAGTTGATGCATGAAGGAGTGGAAGGCACTTTAAGAAGGCTACAGCAAGTAGCAGAATGGGAGTGTATGAAAGATGATGTTAAAACATGGATGTGAAATTGTGTGCGGTGCACTCAGGACAAGGCTCGTCCGCCGCACTGGCAACGCATGATGCACCAACGAAGGCTCGGGCCGTGGCACAGGGTTAAATTGATATTATTGATAAATTGCCAAGGAGGAAGGAAGGATTCCAGTATTTATTGGTGATAATCGATTCCTTTTCAGGATGGGTGGAGGCATTTCCCACGAAAGATAACAGCACCAGGGTAGTGCCAAAAAGTTCTTTAATGAAGTAGTGGCACCCCCGAAATAATAGATTCTGACAATGGGAGAACCTTTGTAGTAGAAATCTTTACCACACTGATACAAGCCTTGGGAATTAAACCAAAACTCCACATACCGTACCGGCCTCAGGCCAAGGAGAGCGCATGAACCGCACTATTAAGGAAGCGCTCTGGAGGGTAGTAAATCACACGGGGAAAGACGGGCTGGATAAACTGCCTCTGATGTTGGCTGCCATCCACAGCAGTAATAGACTAAGGACAAAAATTCAACCCTTTCAAATTCTGTTTGGACATCCAATGCGCCTAGAGATTGATCCTAGGTATCTGGTACTGGGTGAAGAAGAGAGCTCTAATATAACCCAGCATGATTATTTTCAATGGCTCAAAGTTACAAGAAAATAAAACCACCTGTCAGTAGAGGGTTAATCCAGCCATTGAACACATGAACAACAAAATTCAAAAACAAAGGCCCACAAAGGCAGCCTTGTGGGAAACAGAGGACTAAGCCATGTACCTTAATATGGGAAAAAGGGGTCACTGACTGGAATCAAAATGGATAGGCCCTTACTCCATAGTGGACTGCCTTAGCCCACTGGTATACCTGACCGTACTAAAAAAAACCTGAAATGGGTCCATGTTTCACAAATTAAACTGTTTACATAAATAATAATGTTTGAATTCTTTGCAGAAAAGGACATCCCAGAACCTGAGCACGGGGCGCTGCTTAACCACCACCATTTTAATCCACAGAAATGGGACTCCAGTGTAAGGTCTGGTTTTACCTCTTTCTGGGAACTTTTAGTGCCCAGATAATTAGAGCGATCATGGAAGAAGTTGCAGCCCTCCTTATAAGCCAATATTTAAGGAATAATTCACTCCCTGCCAAACAATCATGGATTCCTACCCGTGATCCGGTGATCCTCATGGAAAGGTATGAGAAAAACACCAGCCAACTCTTAAAACCCTCAGGAAATACCAACGTGTATGCCTGGGAAGGGGAAGTGGGACTTAAGGTTCACCTTATAAACACCACAGGTTCGATTTACTACAGGGTATTGGACCATATCCCATAATAACCTATGGTTCCCAGACACATGCACCAGAACCTGGACTAGAGATTATGCATTCGAAAGAGGTACCCCAGTTAAATTAAAAAAAAAATTGTTTGTGACTCAATGTGATCCAGTAAAAGTTTTGTTAAATCCACTATTAGTAAAAATAAAAACTGGTATGGAATGGACTCAGTTGAATGTGTCTAAATTGGAACCCAAATGTTCACCCTACTCCCTTTCTATTGTAATGGCCGGGATAAAAACACATCCATACTCCAATGGCCAAGCAAAACGAGATGTATAGACACCATATTAGGAGGAGTTGGTTTTGGAGCAGGAATTATGAATATTGTAGACCTGGGGGTAATTAAGAATAGGTTAAGTTCCTTGTCACAACTGCAAGATAGCCTCATTCACAAGCAGGCAGACACTACTGTGGACTTGGTACAAATAGGTCTGGGAAACCTAAAAGCAACATGGAATATGTGGCAGTGGTTGAACACCACCTCCTGGCTGCTGTATAAACAACCAATAGAATTAGGGAATCAAGCTGCCTGAGTGGCCTACCCATAGGAGCTCTAACCCCAGGTCTGGGAGCCCGGCCCATAGGACCCCTAAGCAAAGAACAGGTTGAGGGTCCGTCTCCATAGCAAACAAAACCCTCACAGCAGCAAGTCTCAGAGCCTGGGTCAATCGTGCTGTGAAACCCAGGAATTGGGGAGGGTCTCGGCCCTTTGGCTCAAGCGGGCAGGTCCCCTTGGCTGTTCTTAGCCCCACAGCACACGCACACGTCAATTAACCCGGGCACCATGACCAGGTGCCGTCGGCCTTTTATTTATTTATTTATTTATTTATTTATTGCTGTGTAATTTCTCCCCTCTCTCTGGGCAGGGAAGATCAAACTGTTGCTTTCCCCCGTAGGCTGCAGCTCTTTAGCAGAGCGATTGTGGTCCAAGTGCCATGGCTGAGTGTCGAGTACCTTCCCGGCGTGTGCCTGCTGCGTGCACTGTCGGCAGAGGTGGATCCGGCTTTCTACGACAGGGTGATACAATTTCATGCATCACCCAGAATTCAGAAGGTCCAGAGACAGCTCCCCAAACCATCACACCAACCCTCCCCCAGAACACCAGGGGAGCGGGGAAAGAACTGTGACTCCCTGGCCAATGGGACCCCTAATAAATCGTAGGCACCTTGTTTTGCTGGCAGAGGGACACAAAAGTAGGACATGGGCCAAATAATCTGGTGGTGTAAATTGGAGCGACCTGAGTAGATTTTGTCCCCATGTCTGCTCTGCCTCCTACAATGACACTTGTTTATCTTGTGCAAAATGGGCAAAGAACTCTTTGAGAGAGCCGGCTGCAAAGCACGCGCCCTGTGACGGCGGAATTCCTTGGCTAACGTTCGCTGCAGGTGGGGGAAATAAAACTTGTCATGGTCCCAGCTGGATATCAGGAAAACGTCGGTATCCCCTCCCAGGTGCGAGATACAGTCCTCTCCGATCATCTGCTGGGCGCTCTCCTCACTGAAGTTTTTTATCTGTGCAGACACCACGTCTGAGTCCACTTTGGAACAGACAAAGTAAAACGTCTTCCCCAGTGTTCGAATCTCCTCAACAAGTCTGGCATCAGTGTTTGTGAAGCGCCCACAGGAGATGACAATGACCAAGTCCCACTGTCTGAAGTGACACGGCTTAAGGAAAGTGTCTGAGGGACAATTCATTGTCCCGATCCCTGGCAGGTCCCATAGCGTTACGTTGGGGTGTTCGGGATGTGGATAAGCCTTGGGCTCCACCATCATTTCTCCTGCCACCCCAGTCTCAGCAGCTCCTGTATCGTGTTCTTTCAGACCCCGGGTGGCATTGACAAAAGACGACTTTCCAGATCCCGTCTCTCCAACTACAGCAACTTCAAGCTTTTCATTCTTGACTGTCTCACTGACCTCTTGCAGCGCGGAAGCCAGCCCTGAGGGGTTATTTGTTGCAACAGCAGCTTTCAGTTCTCCAATTTCTCCTGCAGAGAGCATGGCAAACTCTTCCTAAACTGCCTCTTTTGTAGCAGCTTTTCCCTGTAGTTCATGCTGTTTTGGTTGCCAGCCTTAAGGAAAGGGAACAACACATTTCAGTTATGGATAGTTTCGTTTCCACAGGCAGTATAAAATCAAAACCAACAGCTACACTCAATAGGGTCTCTAGTCAATAGGCAACAAGATTGTGATGACATTTAAGGACGGCTGCTTTTGTCACATGCAAGAGTTCCAGCTCTGTATGACTTTGATTCAGCAAAGCTCTCGAATCTTTACTGAATTCTCTAGAAGCTCTGGACTTATGGGGCCTGGTTGTTCTTTCACCAGGCCTGGCATATTTGCCCCCCCCCAATTTTTTTTTCAAGGGCCCCCAATTATTGTCAGAAAGGCCCTTATATGTACAATGTTATCCAGTAGAATTGTAGCAGATTATAGAGGTTTCATCCTTTATATAACTCACAGCAAAATACTGACACAGGAGCCACATTTTACTCTCTTAAATTCTTAATTTCCAAGATTTTCTAGGGGTTGAATTAGCCTCTGGACTCCTGGAAGGCTGTTTGTTTTTTAAATAGCAATATCCAGGGGACCCCAAAATACTCAATTCTCCCCCTCCCCAATAACTGGATGGTAGAACTAGTCCTGCCTGTCACTTAAATCAGTTCTGCTTTCACTGAAAGTCAATGTGAGTTAGGTTCCAAAGTGCCCCAGGCATCCTTGAAAATGGGATTCAGGCTCCTAAGTCACTTTGGTGCTTTTAAAATTTTAACCATGATCTCCTGACTTGCCCTCCCGAGGATACCGAAGTGCCCAGGGCCAGATCCTCAGCGGGTTTAAATCAATGTAGTTGTGGATTTGGTCCATTGCCCCTATCTTCTACCAGCTTGAACCATTCCTGATCCGAATAAACAAGTGGCTTTGTCCCGTCTTAATTCAGCTAAACGTCAAGTGCTGCTACCTGCCACAGGCTGATTTGGTTATAAACCCCCAAAGCATGAAAAACACAGTGTTTTACCCAAGATGCTGGAAAACTCAGCGTCTCCCTGCGAGAACCTGGTTTCATGACTTGAGAGCCTCTAGGGCGTCTGATGGTAACCGCTCCATAGGTCTGTGAGTTGAAGTCTGTCTCCTAGAAAAGATTCACATTTGGGGAGAGGAAAGAAAATCTGTGTTAGGAGTTATGGATCCGCAGCACTGCTGTGCACGACACATGAATTGTTTGGCATTGCAGAAAGAGAACTCTCCTTAAGTGATACCTTGTTACAGCACCAGATGTCCCTTTGTGCATTTCACTTCCCCCCTAGGATTTAAATGCTGCACCTGTGACATAGCTGGCACTTGGCAGATTATCTGGTCAGAGCCAGCAATGAAGGACCAAGGAGCACAATTCCAGTTGAAAGGCCCTTCCAGAGGGGTTTGCTGTATGTGGCAACACTGGTATCTGAACTCAGCTTGGGCAAAGCTTGACCACTATGCCAGCCTTCCCCCGGCAATTTCTTGTTCCCCTAGTACGTGCTGTGGTCTGTACCTTCTGCTGCTGCTCAACTTTTGCAATCCTCCCCCATATCCCGCCATCATCCCCCCGTGTACAGGATGTGGGTCTCCGGCTGCTGCTGCTCCATAACTAACAATACCAATAACAAAACCAACCAGGAAACAATGCCACCGTTTAAAGCAAAACCAAATATTTGTAACGATCTAAGAATCCCCCTTGTCACCCAGCAACCCAACCCCATAACAACCCCCAGCACATGCAAACAGGAAGGAAACAAAAATATCTTGAGCCTCACCAGGAAGGAGCTGGCAGGTGGTGGCAGGAATGCGTTTGGATTTGATGACTCGTTGGCTGTCAACGGGTTTGACTCAGACTGGTCCCTGCCCTCCTGCTGCTTCTGTTGGGACCAAAACTGAAAAATCCTGAATTTTCGCACTAGGGAATGACGGCACTTCATAATGATAATACACAGTATAATTAATAATAATAGAGCTAAACCCAAGGAGACATAGAACACAACTGGTGATGGCTGGTCACTCACAGAGCCTGTAAAAGACAAACAGAAAACAAAATAAAAACTCTGGGGGATGCTACTGGTATATTCTCAGCCCTTCCCTTCCCAACCCTTGTGCAGCCTAACATCTGGTTGGTTTTTCCCCTGCCCCTGCACATTAAGCAGCAGCTTTCGTTGAGGTATCCGCAAGGCCTCTTCCTTGTGTGGCTGTGGTGGGGTCAGAACCCAGCAATGCACGTATGGCTCATACTGACCCTAGGGGGAAGGAGGGACACCCTGGACCAGAGCTATGGAGGTAGAACCTGCCAAGGCTGGAGAAAAGGTTAAGGCTACATCAAGGTAGATACCTTAAGCACTTTTCTCAAGTGTAGGAAAACCCCTCGGGGCTTGTACTATACACTGTCGCGTACCTTCCACTGTAACTTGCATCCGCACAGAAAACCGCCCCAGTTCCGTCTTGACATGGCAGATGTAGAATCCCTCATCCTGGCTGCGAACTCTCCGTAACGTCAGGGACGCATTTCCCTGCGGGAATCTCTCCGGGTGGAGCTGTGTTCTGTCCTTGTAAGCGACATCTTGTCTCTGCAATGTGTCCATCCCATTATAATAACTGTGAACCAGGAGATCCCGCCCCTCGGCTTCTTCCTTCTTCCAGGTGATGTTCAACGGCTGGAGGTTTAATCCGCATTCAAAGGGGCAGCTCAGGGTGACGTCCTGCCCCAGCTGAGCTACGATAGGAGACTCCATTTCCCTCTCCCCTGAACGAGAAACAAGGCTCAGGATTATTTACCCCAGCTCCAGAGGCAACTTTTTGTCACATTTTCCGTTCTATTTTATAGAAACCAACCTGCAAACACATACAAACATGCCACACTCGTTACATGCACACAACACAACAACCACCCACCACACACACTACCTTCAGACCACTCCCAGCCCACCACACTTACATTTCACACACACAACGCACACACATCACACGTACAACAACACACACAGACCTTCCACATTACCGAGAAGACTAACAGCATTATAGCACTCAGCATTTTCTGTGCAGTAAAAAGTTTGCACCCACCTACCATTTCCTTCAAAATTCACATCCACAGAAAGGCCTAGAACATCACCAACCCTCCGCTTGGGCTGTTAGTGGGATTTGAACCCATGACCATAGGAACTAAAGGCACGTGCATCTATCACATGAGCTAAAAGAACAACTCCAACAGCTGTTACCACTCTTAGGCTATTATCTCTTTAGGTGATACAGCAACTCGCAGGGAACAAAGGCAAGCACTCTGCTTGTGTGGGCTAAACCTATGTGTAAAAACATAACACTACAGGGTGGCTGAAAGTCAAGGCAAAGCGTTGCTAGTGTGGACGTGGCCTGTGTCTGCACTGGGGGATTGTGGCGCTTTACCCAGACCTGGCTCTGCTGGGCGATCACATTGCACACAGTGAGTGACTGTGTCTCAGACGCTCGGACAGGGACACTGGCAGAAGAAACCTACTGAGCACGGCCAGTGAAATCTTCTGGGACGAGGTTCCCAGCTCAGAGGTGACGTAGCAGAGGTAGGAGCCCTCGTCCTGGAAGCGCACAGCCCTGAGTCTCAGGGACGCATTTCCTTTGTGGATTCCCTCTCGGTACAGCTGCGTCCGGCCCAGGTAAACCTTGTCCTGTCCCTGCCACAGGTCCCTCTGCCCATAGTAGCTGTGAACCAGGAGAGCTGCTCCCTCGGCTCTTTGCATCTTCCAGGTGATGTTCAGTCGATGGAGTTTTACCCCCGGTATGTGGTGGAAGGTGCAGTCCAGCGTGATGTCCTCGCCATACTGAGCTGTGATGGATGGCTGTGCTCCAGCGACTCCTTAAAGGGAAGCAGAGGTTGGTGTGGGAGCCTTTCACCTTGAACCCACATTTCCTCTCCCTCCCCAAATATTTGCACTCATGAGCTGAAAAGCCTGCCACCGTCGGACATGTGCATCCGTAACAGGTGCACCCCATTCCCACAGACCCACGGCCAGTGCACAGTTACAGATTAGTAACAAAAAGCATCACAGCACTGCCACGTACAATTCCCCTGTTAACCCCGCTGGGCTGGAGGAAGTCCCTTGTGCACACGGCTATCCCAGCGTCTGGGCTTTTATTGATGGCTTGCTGCGCTCACAGGGGATGGTTTTACTGCACTATGCTATAGGCCCGGCCACAGGAGAAGAGCTTTGCTGGGATAGTAAACGGGCAAAGTGCTCCTAGCGCAGACAGGGCCTGCGTCTACACTAGCGGGTTGTAGACGGGAACTAGACCCAGTGTAGGGGGTGTAAATAGCCGCGGGGCCGCGGTAGGACACGTGGCGGCAGCAGAGGCCTGGCTTAGCCATGCTGAGTATGTGCCCACTGGCTGCAGCTGTGGCTGTCTGTGCTACTGCATTTACACGGCTTTCTATACTCGCCCCAGCGATCCCTGAACTACCGCGAGCTGGGGAATCGGCCCCCTCGTTCACAGTGTAGACAGGGCCTGTGCTGGCAGAAGGGTGTAGTGTCGACATGGCTGCAACCGCAGTGATATGAAGGGGTTTAAAACCAGTATAGCTAGGTCTGTATCTGAGGGGGACTACCCTAGACCAGTGGTTTTCAAACTATTTTTCTGGGGACCCAGTTGAAGAAAATTGTTGATGCCTGAGACTCAACGGAGCTGGGGATGAGGGGTTTGGGGTGTGGGAGGGGCTCAGGGCTGGGGTAGAGGGTTGGGGTCTGGGGGTGAGGACTGCAGGGTGGGGCTGGGAATGAGGGGTTCAGGGTGTGGGAGGGAGCTCAGGGCTGTGGCATGGAGTTGGGGTGCAGGAGGGGGTCAGGCCTCTGGGCTGACAGTGCAGGCTCTGGGGTGGGGCCGGAGATGAGGGATGCAGGAAGGGGCTCCGGGTTTTGGGGGGCTCAGGGTTGAGGATTGGGACGTGGGGTTTGGGTGTGGCCTTTCCTCCGGCGGTTCCCGGTCAGCAGCACAGCCGGTGCTAAGGCAGCCTTACCGCCTGTTCTGGCACCACAGACCGTGCTGTGCCCCGGAAGCGGCCAGCAACAGGTCCGGCTCCTTGGCGGAGGTGCGGAAGAGGCTCCGCACGGTTCTTGCCCGCAGGCAGTGCCCCTCCCACCCGCAGCTCCCATTGGCCAGTTCCCGGCCAATGGGAGTGCAGAGCCGGTGCTCGCGGCGGGGGCAGCTTGCGGACCCCAAGGCCCCACTCCCTAGAAGTCAGACCCATTGCTGGCCGCTTCCAGGGTGGAGCGCGGTGTCAGAACAAGTAGGGACTAGCCTGCGTTAGCCGAGCAGCACTGCCGACGGCACTTTTAACGGCCTGATTGGCGGTGCTGACCAGCGCCGCTAGGGTCCCTGGGTGCTGAGCCAGGCGACCGAGTGCCTGACGTGCCACGACCCAGTAACACTGCACCAGACTGGTATAGGGCAGGTTTACACCAGAGTCGGTGCGTGCGCTCTCGGGGTTGTCCCAGTATAACTGTATCAATGGAAAAGCACATACGGAACCCACAAACACAATCTTAGACACTGTGCAGATTGTACAATTATTTTCCAATTGTATTTTTAATTATATCTGTAAAATAACTTAAAATTTGTACACAAATAAAATCTGTATTATCTCCTGATTGTTCTAAAAACTTACATATAAACTTAAAATATGGCTTTCATTGGGGTTGGTATCTATAGGTTTCTTTCTTGTAGAAAGATTTAGATACAGGGCTCCTGTCAGTGAATTTCTAACTTATTATCTGCAAAAAAAACCTGGAGTTTTCAGGTGCCTAAGTAGCCCCTTGAAATCACAGTTAAAGTTGGTCCCCACCCCCCAAAAAATCTGAAACGGCGCCACTGGGACAGACTGGGACCAGCTAACAAAAAGGGGAGGGGCAAACCCAGGAGGGAAATGGACAATTAAAGCGACACCAGATCACTCAATAGAAGCAGGAGCGCAAAGCAGGAACAGGCAGTACCTACCATAGAGAGTCCACAGAGCCACCAACCGCAGCGACCAGCCAGGGCTCGTTCCCACCCTGCCTCTGACCATGTCGCATCTGCGNGAATTCAGAAGGTCCAGAGACAGCTCCTCAAACCATCCCACCAACCCTCCCCCAGAACACCAGGGGAGCGGGGAAAGAACTGTGACTCCCTGGCCAGTGGGACTCCTAGTAAATCGTAGGCACCTGATTTTGCTGGCAGAGGGACACAAAAATAGGACATGGGCTAAATTCTCTGGAGGCGTAAATTGGAGTTACATGAGTAGAGAGTTTGGCCCCATGTCTGCTCTGCCTCCTACAATGACACTTTTATCTTGTGCAAAATGGGCAAAGAACTCATTGAGAGAGCTCGCTGCAAACCACGCGCCCTGTGACGGTGGAATTCCTTGGCTAACGTTCGCTGCAGGCGGGGGAAACGAAACTTGTCAGGGTCCCAGCTGGATATAAGAAAAACGTCTGTTTCTCCTCCCAGCTGTGACATACACTCCTCTCTGATCGTCTGCAGGGCGCTCTCCTCACAGCCGTTTTTTCTCCTTGCAGACGCCTCATCCAAGTCCACTTTGGAACGGACAAAGTAAAACGTCTTCCCCAGCGTTCGAATCTCTTCCACAAGTCTGGCGTTGGTGTTTGTGAAGCGCCCACAGGAGATGATAATGACCAAGTCGCACTCTCTGAAGTGATGCTGCTCAAGGAAAGTGTCTAAGGGACAATTCATTATCCCGATCCCTGGCAGGTCCCATAGCGTTACGTTGGGGTGTCCGGGATGTGAATAACCCTTGGGCTCCACCATCATTTCTCATACCACCCCAGTCTCAGCAGCTCCTGTATCGTGTTCTTTCAGACCCCGGGTGGCATTGACAAAAGACGACTTTCCAGATCCCGTCTCTCCAACTACGGCAACTCTGAGACTTTCATTCTTGACTGCCTCACTGACCTCTTCAAGGTGGTAGCAGGAGTGTGTTTGGCTTTTCTGATTCATTGGCTGTCAACCGGTTTGAGAGGCTGGTCTCCGCCCTCCTGCTGTTTCCGTTGGGACCAAAACTGAAAACTCTTTAATTTGCGCAGCAGGAAACGACGGTGCTTGTTAATGATAATAAACGCTATAATTAATAACGGAACTGAAAACATGGCACAGTACGCATCTAGTGATGGCCGTTCACTCACAAAACCTGTAAAAGACAAACAGAAAACAAAATAAAAACTCTCATCGATGCTATTGGCACATTCTCAGCCCTTCCCTTCCCACCCCTTGTGCAGTCTAACATCTGCTTCGTTTTTCTCCTGCCGCTCCACATTAAGCAGCAGCTTTCGTTGAGGTATCCGCAAGGCCTCTTCCTTGTGTGGCTAAAGTGGGTCAGAAGCCAGCAATGCACGGATGTCTCATATTGACCCTAGCGGGAAGCAGGGACACCCTGGACCAGAGCTATGGAGGTAGAACCTGCCGAGGCTGGGAAAAGGTTAAGGTTACATCAAGGTAGATACCACAAGCGCTTTTCTCAAGTGTAGGAAAACCCCTCGGGGCTTGTACTATACACTGTCCCGTACCTTCCACTGTAACTTGCATCCGCACAGAAAACCGCCCCAGTTCCGGCTTGACATGGCAGATGTAGAATCCCTCATCCTGGCTGCGAACTCTCCGTAACGTCAGGGACGCATTTCCCTGTGGGAATCTCTCCGGGTGGAGCTGTGTTCTGTCCTTGTAAGCGACATCTTGTCTCTGCAACTTGTCCATCCCGTTATAATAACTGTGAACCAGGAGATCCGGCCCCTCGGCTTCTTCCTTCTTCCAGGTGATGTTCAACGGCTGGCCGTTTAATCCGAATTCAAAGGGGCAGCTCAGGGTGACGTCCTGCCCCCGCTGAGCTACGATAGGAGACTTCATTTCACTCTCCCCTTAATGAGAAACAAGGCTCAGAATTATTTACCCCAGCTCCAGAGGCAACTTTTTGTCACATTCCCCCTTTTACACATATAAACATGCCACACTCGTAACATGCACACAACACGACAGACACCCAGCACACCCACAACGCACACAACCTTCACAACACTCCCAACCCACCACACTTACATGACACACACACAACAACACACACAGACCTTCCAACTTACCGAGAAGACTATATTACTTTGCAAAATTCACATCCACAGAAAGGCCTAGAACAGGGGTAGGCAACCTATGGCACGTGTGCCAAAGGTGACACGTGAGCTGATTTTCAGTGGCACTCACACTGCCCGGGTCCTGGCCCCTGGTCTAGGGGGCTCTGCATTTTAATTGAATTTTAAATGAAGCTTCTTAACCATTTTAAAAACCTTATTTACTTTACATACAACACTAGTTTAGTTCTATATTATAGACTTATAGAAAGAGACCGTCTAAAAACGTTAAAATGTATCACTGGCATGAGAAACCTGAAATTAGAGTGAATAAATGAAGACCTGGCACAGCACTTCTGAAAGGTTGCTGACCCCTGGCCTAGACCATCACCAGCCCTCCACTTGGGCTGTCAGTGGGATTTGAACCCATGACCCTTAGAACCAAAGGTACGTGCATCTATCATATGAGCTGAAAGAACACCTCCAACAGCTATTACCACTCTTAGGCTATTATCTCTTTAGGGGATACAGCCACTAGCAGGGAACAAAGGCAAGCGCTGTGCTTGTGTGGGCTAAACCTATGTGGAAAAACATAAGGCTACACGGTGGCTGAAAGTCAAGGCAAAGCGCTGCTGGCGCAGCCGTGGCCTGTGTCTGCACTGGGGGATTGTGGCGCTTTACCCAGACCTGGCTCTGCTGGGCGATCACATTGCACACAGTGAGTGACTGTGTCTCAGACGCTCGGACAGGGACACAGGCAGAGGAAACCTACTTAGCACAGCCAGTGAAATCTTCTGGGTCGAGGTTCTCAGCTCAGAGGTGACGTAGCAGAGGTAGGAGCCCTCGTCCTGGAAGCGCACAGCCCTGAGTCGCAGGGACGCATTTCCTTTGTGGATTCCCTCTCGGTCCAGCTGCGTCCGGCCCAGGTAAACCTTGTCCTGTCCCTGCCACAGGTCCCTCTGCCCATAGTAGCTGTGAACCAGGAGAGCTGCTCCCTCGGCTCTTTGCATCTTCCAGGTGATGTTCAGTCGCTGGAGTTTTACCCCCGGTATGTGGTGGAAGGTGCAGTCCAGAGTGATGTCCTCGCCATAGTGAGCTGTGATGGATGGCTGTGCTCCAGCGACTCCTTAAAGGGAAGCAGAGGTTGGTGGGGGAGCGTTTCAGCTGGGGAATCAGACCCCTAGTTCACAAGTGTAGAAATAGCTTATGCTCTAGGGGTTGTACTGATATAACTGTATCAGTGGAAAAGCACATATGTAGCTAACATATGGGGCAGCGCTGGGGGATGGGATTTGGAGGGGGTAAAGCCACCCCAACATTTGCCTTGTAGCCACCCCTCCTAGAGCTGGGCACCCTGCCAGCAGCTACCCGCCGCTCTCTGGCCTCCCATCTCCCGCTGCAGCAGAGTCTCCCCTTCTTTGGGAAGGAGTTCGGTGGCTGGCGCGGCGCTGGGTGAACTCGCCCGATGCCAGAGGGGGCCGTGCCCCCGTGGGTCTCCGCTGAGCTGGGCCGGGGGCAGGGCACCTGTCTGGGCTGGTGCCCCTGGCTCAGGAGTGGGGACTGCAGCTGCTGCTGTATTGAACAATCATTCAGGCTCCTGGGTGCTGGGCTTAAAGAGACAGCGCGCTGACACACCCACTCAGGCACACTCACGGGCTCTCTCACACACTGCCCCCCCCTCCACACACACACACTCATACACACACTTGTATTATTAATGTTGTTGCTGTTGTTATGTCTTGGTACTTCCTGTCGAAATGCGCAATGCGCGTGTACGCGCTGCAATTTTATTCTTTCAAAGTTTAAGGGTTACTCTACTGTTATTTGAGATTTTTGGCGGGTCTGTGCATTTCATAATTTTATTTCTCTCCTATGCTTAAATTTAATTCTTTCAGTAGTGAGTTCTAAAATACCTGACCTGTCCTGGTTGGAGTAATTACCATTATTACCATACTGTGCTTTGTCATTCATTATTTTAAGTGGTACAATCAAATAATAGTATCCTTCTAGTATGTAAAATTAGCTCGTACTCACCTTAGCAGTGCCAGTTTAAAAAAAATAATAACCAAAACAGGGAGGGATAGCTCAGTGGTTTGAGCATTGGCCTGCTAAACCCAACATTGTGAGTTCAATTCTTGAGGGGGGCCATTTAGGGATCTGGGGCAAAAATCTGTCTGGGGATTGGTCCTACTTTGAGCAGGGGTTGGACTAGAGACCTCCTGAGGTCCCTTCCAACCCTGATATTCTATGATAATTTTAGACACTGTGCAGATGAAGGTCACTTATTTTCAAATTGTATTTTTAAATATATCTGTAAAATAACTTAAAATTTGTACAAACATAAACGTGGTTCCAAGCTGATACTAAGAGTAATATTGGAGTCAAATGTTAGTGAGTCACGTATGACTGCCTAGGAAGGAGTATTGCAGAAAGGAATCTGGGGGTCACAGTGGATCACAAGCTAAATATAAATCCACAGTGTAATTCTGTTGCAAAAAAAGCGAACATCATTCTGGGATGTATTAGCAGGAGTGTTGTAAGCACGACACGAGAAATAATTCTTCTGCTCTACTCCGTGCTTAGACTTCTGGAGTCTTGTGGTTAGGTGTAAGCTGGAGTCTTGTGTCCAGTTCTGGGCAACACATTTCAGGAAAGATGTGGCCAAACTGGAGAAAGTCCAGAGAAGAGCAACAGAAATGAGTAAAGGTCTAGAAACATGACCGATGAGGGAAGATTGAAAGAACTGACTTTGTTTAGTCTGGAGAAGAGAAGACTGAGAGGGGATGTGATAACAGTTTTCAAGTCCATAAAGAGTTGTTACAAGGAGGAGAGAGAAAAATTGGGAGAAAAATTGTTCATGTTAACCTCTGAGGTTAGGACAAGAAGCAATGGGTTTAAATTGCAGCACGGGCGGTTTAGGTTAAAAATTTTCCTAACTGTCAGGGTGGTTAAGCACTGGAATAAATTGCCCAGGGAGGTGGTAGAATCTCCATCATTGGGGATTTTTAAGAGCAGGTTGGACAAACACCTGTCTGGGAAGGTCTAGATAATACTTAGTCCTTCCATGAGTGCAGGGGACTGGACTACATGACCTCGTGCGGTCCCTTCCAGTTCTACGATTCTCTGATTGTAAATGGTAAACATAAATGTCAAAATAATTAGGAAAAAACCCTTAATCATAATGTTAAAATTAAGTAACTACATTTTTAGTGGAGTGAAAAACAATTGGCTAAAATAGAGGAGATAATGGCAGGAACACAGAGCGTGTCTGCGAGAGAAAGTGGGCTGATTTGAAGTAGATTTTATTTATTGGTTTTCATCTCTACGAAAGACGGTGTACAAAGTATCAAGCGTGTGTTTCTGAAATCTGCACTAACGCTCCAGAACTGCTACCACCAGGCTTGGGGTGGGGAACACCTTGCTGAGTTATCTCCTGATTGTTCTACACTTACATATATACGTAAAACATGGCTTTCATTGGTGTATTTCGTTTTCTTTCTTTCTATAGAAATTAGATACAGGGCTCCTGTCAGCTGATTCCCAAGTTATTATCTGAAAAAAAGTTTTCAGGTGCCTATATAGCCCCTTGGAATCACAATTAAAGTTGCCCCCACCCCCAAAATCTGAAACGGCGCCACTGGGACAGACTGGGACCAGCTAAAAAAAAAGGGGGGGGGCACATGGGGCAAACCCAGGAGGGAAATAGACAATTAAAGTGACACCAGATCACTCAATAGAAGCAGGAGAGTGAAGCAGGTGGCACGTACCATAGAGAGTCCACAGAGCCGTCAAAAGCAGCGACCAGCCAGGGCTCGTTCCCATCCTGCCTCTGACCATGTCACATCTGCGAGAGAAGGAGAGAAAATGCTCCGATTAGCTGCATTCCAGACACTGACACTGCAGCCCCGGGTTCCCATCCCTTTCCCCGCCCAGCGCAAACCAGGAGTCACTCCGCTGAGGGCCACCTAACTGGGCCTGATTCTCAGTCACATCCTGGTTCCTTCACCGGGGCCGTGCAGTGAGCAGAGAGTTGTAAAGGGGACTTAGAGTGATTGAGAGTCAGGATGAACAGCTTTAAACCGGGGTAAGCAGCATTGGTGTGCAAAATGGGCCAGATCCCAGCTGGGGTCCATCGGCCGTAGTTTCATTGGAGTCAATGGAGCCAGATCCCAGTTGGGGTCAACTGGCTGCAGCTCCATTGGAATTAATGTAGTTATGCCAATTTACACCTAACCCTTAATGGGGGTCTATAGTGTAATTTCTAACAGCTCTAACAACGAGGAGTCCTTGTGGCACCTTAGAGACCAACAAACTAAAAATGTTAGTCTGATGTCAGACATCAAGAATTGTAACATTCAAAAACCAGTAGGAGAACACGTCAATCTCCCTGGACACTCAATAACAGACTTAAAAGTGGCCATTCTTCAATAAAAAAACCCTCCAAAAACAGACTTCAATGAGAAACTGCAGAACTGGAATTAATTTGCAAACTTGACATCATCAAATTAGGCCTGAATAAAGACTGGGAGTGGCTGGCTCACTACAAAAAGTAATTTCCCCCCTGTTGATATTCATACCTTCTTGTCAACTGTTGGAATCTCCCTCCCTTCCTGTGTTTCTCGGCGTCTCTAGCTCTTCTGAGTAACATGCAAAGTGAATGTAAAACAACCACAAAACACCTTGCAGGATTGTTGAAATCTCTCGGGGCTTTCAGGGGACTAGAGAATCAGAACTGTATAGATGGAGGCTGTCACCTGTATGTCACCAAATGCACAACCCTCCTGACCACAGATAACCCCCAGTGCTTAATTTGTGCCAGGGCTTGGCAGTTCAGACTGCTCCTGCATCTCTGGGCTTGCTGCATCAGTTATGAATGGAAAAATATTGCTTAAGCCCCGGCATCTCTTTCATTACAAACTAAATACTATAAACCCCATAACCACCTCCCCAAATTTGTGGGTAATGTTTGGGAGTTGCGGCTAGCAATTTCAAGAGTGGCCACTTCACCTTTTCAGAAGGGTTCCCTGGCATGTGACACCCTTAAGTATCTAAGGCTAGGTCTATACTACCCGCCTGAATCGGCGGGTAGAAATCGACCTCTCGGGGATCGATTTATCGCATCCCGTCGGGACGCGACAATTGATCCCCGAATCGACGCTCTTACTCCACCAGCGGAGGTGGTAGTAAGCGCCGCCGACAGAAAGCCGTAGAAGTCGATTTTGCCGCCATCCTCACAACGGGGCAAGTCGGCTGCGATACGTCGAATTCAGGTACGCTATTCACGTAGCTGAATTTGCGTATCTTAAATCGACTCCCCCCTGTAGTGTAGATGTACCCTCAGGCTCTGTCCACACTGCAGCTGGTTGGTGTGACACCAGCCTGGGAAGACGGACTCACACTAGCTCGAGCAATTGGTAGCTCACAGGAAGCAGAAAAAACATGTCTGGCAAAAGCTACAAGGGCCAAATTCTGCTCCCACTCTGCTGTAAATCAGAAGTAAATTAGATTAGGGTGGGGGATGGGTACTGCCCTGTGTGGGGTGCTCTAGACAGGGTCTCTATGGTTTAGTTGCAAGTGAGGGAACTTTGGGGAGGAAGAATACTATAGCATGGAAGGGAAGTTCCCCATAGTGCTCCACTCCTCTGTGTTCCCCATAGCACCCCATCCCCTCCCCTGTAGATCCAGACTCTGCTCCTCCCTGCACTTTTTGGATCATCCTCACAGGATTGAGCCATCTCATTGATTTAGCTGTTGGGGGAGACAATGGGAGGGAGAAACAGAGGGCAGGTCTACCAGCATCATACCTAGAAACCCCAGATATGTAAGTAGATCAGGGAATGTCTAGTTAGATGCAATGAGATTTAATTAGTCATTCTGGGCTTGTGGATTCCTCTGTGCTAACCCCAGGTGCTTTTGGTTTGTTTTTGTTTGCTTGTAACCTTTAAGCTGGACCCCAAGAAAGTCATTTTTGGTATTTAATTCCTAACAGCCTGAGTTTTCAAAGGCGTTTTCTTTCTTTTTTCAATTAAATTTACCCTTTTTAAGAACATGATTAGCTTTCTGTGTCTTAGGAGGTAAAGAGGTTGCAAATGTTAATCAGCTGATACAACAGCTGAGATTCCCTTTTCTTTTGTTTTCTTTCTCGGCTTCCCCGAGGGGGGTGGAAAAACCGAAGGGCCTCAGAAAAAATCATCCCAAGTGAGGGTTTTTCTGGATTGGCAAAAGGCAGTGTGATAACTATAAAGGGAAGGGTAACAGCTCTCCTGTGTACAGTACTATAAAATCCCTCCTGGCCAGAAACTCCAAAATCCTTTTCCCTGTAAAGGGTTAAGAAGCTCAGGTAACCTGGCTGGCATCTGACCCAAAGGACCAATAAGGGGACAAGATACTTTCAAATCTTGGGGGCGGAAGGCTTTTGCTTGTGCTCTTTGTTTGGGAGTTCATTCGCTCTTGGGACTGAGAGGGACCAGACATCAATCCAGGTTCTCCACATCTTTCTAAACAAGTCTCTCGTACTTCAAACTTGTAAGTAAAAAGCCAGGCAAGGCGTGTTAGTTTTACTTTGTTTTCTCAACTTGTAAATGTACCTTTTACTAGAGTGTTTATCTTTGTTTGCTGTACTTTAAACCTAAAACTAAAGGGAAGTCCTCTAAGCTCTTTAAGTTTAATTACCCTGTAAAGTTATTTTCCATACTGATTTTACAAAAATAAGTTTTACCTTTTTCTTTAATTAAAAGCCTTCTTTTTAAAAACCTAATTAATTTTTTCCCTTGTTTTAAAATCCAAGGGGGTTAAATCTGTATTCATCAAAAGTTGGTGAAAGGAAGGAGGGGGAATGGTTAATTTCTCCTTGTTTTAAATCCAAGGGGTTTGGATCTTGATCCACCAGGAGTTGGTGGGAGAAAGGAGGGGGGATGGTTAAATTCTCCTTGTTTTAAGATCCAAGGGGTTTGGATCTGTATTCACCAGGAAATTGATAAAGGTCTCTCAAGGCTTCCCAGGGAAGAAAATTAGCCTTGGGATGGTGGCAGCAAACCAAAGCTAAGCTGGTAGTTAAGCTTAAAAATTTTCATGCAGGCCCCTACATTTGTACCCTAAAGTTCAAAGTGGGAATACAGCCTTAACAGGCAGTTTTCACTTGAGTGGTAGCAGCATTACCAGCCTGGAGTGGGGAATCAGCCTTGACACCTATTTATACTTTTGGCCTTCACAACATCCCCTAGCAAAGAGTTCCACAGGTTAACTGTGTGTTGAGTCAAGAAGTACAGCCTTGTGTTTGTTTTAAACCTGCTGCCTGTTAATTTCATTGGGTGACCCCTGGTGGTTGTGTTATGTGAAGGGGTAAATAACACTAATCTATTCACTTTCTCCTTCCATTCATAGGATCATAGAAGTGGATGGGACCTCGAGAGGTCACATAGTCCAGTCTCCTGCACTCAAGGCTGGGCTACGTAATAACTAGACCATTCCTGACAAATGTTTGTCTAGTCTGTTCTTAAAACTCTCCAATGACAGAGATTCCACAACCTCCTAAGCGATTTGTTCCGGACAGTTAGGAAGTGTTTCCTGATGTCCAACTTAACCCTTATGATTGTACAGACTGACAGTCTGATATGGAAAAAGAACAGGAGTACTTGTGGCACCTTAGAGACTAACAAATTTATTTGAGCATAAGCTTCCGTGGGCTACAGCCCACTTCATTCTATGCATCCGATGAAGTGGGCTGTAGCCCACGAAAGCTTATGCTCAAATAAATTCGTTAGTCTCTAAGGTGCCACAAGTACTTCTGTTCTCACACGGCTGCTACTCTGAAACCCATCTGATATGGGTGGCTTTATTGCATCAGAGTAACGAAGCACTTACATTGTCCGGAGACAAATCAGTTGACGCAAGGCAAATTATGTCAGCCTAACTCTGCAGCACAGACCAGGCCTCAGGCTCTCCTGGTGAAGCTTTGGATAAATAATTAAAGAGTGACTGGGCCACATAGAAGGCGAGTGAGAGTGACCGTACAGCCCAGTGGTTAGAGCAGCCACCTGGAACAGTGTCCAGTCCTGCCACTTCACAGTCCCAGAATTATTTATCCACCGTGGAACAGCGATACCAGGAGAGACTGGGGGAGCCCGCATCAGCACGTCGCCTCGTGCCAGGCTACCGCAGCTGCAACTGGCAGGCGTATTTGAGCTCTAATAGCAAAAGGGAGTGGGCTGAAGATGGGGCGTGGGAGGCTGGCAGCTCTGGAACACACTGGCCATCGCAGAAAATAGCCCAGGGTTAGTGATCTGGTTAATTTTATTTCTGGTTTTGTAACTTGTGGCAGGGCACACAGCACCCTGGATAGCCCCCTTTATGCTTTTGCATACAAAGCTAAATACATTAACACAAACAACAATTTTTAGTGACAGTCAACATTGCAGCAAGACATGCCCTGCGCTGTCCCGCCCAAAACCTTAAAAGTCTGGAAATCAGAGGTTAATAGAAAATCTCCTACATGCCTTGTAACCTTCATCCTGCCTATCACACTGTCAGGTGTGCTGATCCCTGGCTACAAGGGTGTGTGAGGAACCTGTTCAAATTAAATTAAATAAACTAGTTTTTAGAGAGGAAATGACAGCATATATAGCTTAACATCCTTTCCCATGGATTATTAGGAGGGGTTGAACCCTGATCCCAAAGCCCATGTCTACACAGCGAAAAAAATATAACAACCCAGAGCAGTGAGTCTCAGAGCCGGGTCAACTGACTAGTGATCTGTACAAAGTTGAAGAGCTTGAACAGGACAGACTGAGAACGACCCAGGCTGGCCTAGTCAAAAGCCTGTTGGTTTGGGTGCCCTCCTGCAGGATCACAAATCCAAATTCAAATCCTTTTTCCGCATCAAGCAGAGGGGATAACTGAACCTGAATCGCATAGGCCAGGTGTGAGCTCTAACCACTGCGCTAAAAGTTACAAGGAGAACAAGGAGGAGTCCTTGTGGCACTATAGAAACTTGTTAGTCTCTAAGGTGCCACAAGGACTCCTCATTGTTTTTGCTGATGCAGACTAACATGGCTACCACTCTGAAACACGACCACTTCCCCTTCAGCCATAGGGTGACCAGATATCCCGATTTTATAGGGACAGTCCCGATTTTTGGGTCTTTTTCTCATATAGGCTCCTATTACCCCCCACCCCCTGTCCCGATTTTTTACACTTGCTGTCTGGTCACCCTATTCAGCCAGCTATTTTGTGGTGCCAGCCTGAACATTAAAATGTTTCAGGAACGTCAAAAAGCACCATTTTGTTTCAACGTTACCAAAATATTTCGATGTTTTTGGTTCAGTTGAAACTATTCAGTGAACTCGATATGAACTCGCAAATAGTTCAGAGTCGACCAAAGCTGCATTTTTGGGTAAATATTTTATGCCAGTAAAGATTTGCCCAGCTGTAGCTAAAAGCCATGTCTTCAACAGGCCCAGGCTGTGTGCCAGGTCTCCAGGTTGCTGATCAGACCCTGGGTTGTGCCCAAGTTTCTCCAGCACGGAGGCTGCAGGTGCCCAGGCTTGGGAATGGAGAGAAGAGAAGTCAAGTCCCCTTTGCAGCTACCCCCAGGCCGGGGAGGGGGGGGTACTAGAGCTGGGGAAATAAGGGATTTCTCAATTTGTGGCAAGTTTGAAAAGTCGGGGGGGGGAGGGGAGAATTTGAGGTTGAGCCAAAAACAAACGTTTAGAAAAGTTCAGGTAAATCAACAAGTCAATTTTTGTTTAGTTCTGGGACAAAACAAAGTTTCGTTTCAATTTTGTCCCTTTTTAAAATCATTTTGAAATTTAAAAAACCAGGAAACGTTGAAACAAAAAGCTGCTTCCGGCCAAAAAATTGAAACTTTTCATTCAGAAAATGTCAAAGGGAAACACTTCTGGTTTTCCCAGCATTTGGGGGGCCTCCCCCCGCAAACGAAGAATTGGGCAAAAATCAACTGAAATTCACAGACCATTTCAGTGTCAGCGACCATGGCCGGTTACGAGAGTGGAGTTAGTGTTGGAGGGCGATAAACATGGAGTAGCTAGAAGCTATTTTCTACGTGCCCTGCAGAGCAACCGGTTTCAATCAGTTGTGCCTTCAACTTGCAGGCGCGAAGAAGCGGCTAAAAGGACACCGAGAATCAATGTCACCAACCCACCCTGGAGCAGAAAATCTCTTACCTTCCACCCCTGAGAGCTGCCATTCCTGGGACAGTCTCGGGGGAGTTGAAGAAATAGGGTGATCAGTCCGTGTTTCACCCCCCGCCCTTTCTCTTCCTGTAAGTCTGCGATGACTAACAGCAAAACTGAACTCACAACCCTGGGTTTAGCAGGCCAATGCTCAAACCACTGAGCTATCCCTCCCCCCAGCAAAACTGAAAGTAACACTGAACCAACACGGAGCAAAAGTCAGATCTAAGTTCTGTGAGCTCCACCCAGCCACTTTTCGATTGATTTAAGGGGTTTAGATCCGTGTGTGTGAGTCCCGCATTGTCCTCTTTGCTTCTACAAGCAGAGGGGCCGGGAATTCTGATCCCACTAAAGTGGCTCAGGAACTGCTTAGTGTCTGACACTTCATTTCTTACCCTTTTCCCTCAATCCCCTCTTCACTGGCTTGTCTATAATCAACCTGCACAGAGCTCTGGATGTTACCTGAGGGTGAATTGTTTTTTCCTGGCACATTTAAGCAATTAAACAGTTTTATCATTTTTCTAACAACAAAGATAGTGAAAAATAGACACTTTGGTTATTATACATTTCTTTGTTTTTGTTTGAAACAGGTCAGAGGTGGAAGTATCAAGGGGAAATTGGGAAATCCAGCCAGGAGTGTCCAGCTGAAATCTGATTTTGATTTGGCCAAGTTACAACAGTTTGAAAATGTTCCTTTCTGAGCCATCAATCACATTTGCGTAAATGTGGAGTAACTCCACCGCAGTTGCTGGATCTGACTCCGCTTTTCACACACCCCATTGGAAATCAGGAGTAACTGCACTAGGTGTGACAATGCGGTTCTGGCGGGACCCAACTGAGAGTGCCGACTCAGGACAAATTGCTCAAACAGGGCAGTTACAGCCCAAGGCTGGGGTTTTTCCACCTCTAAGGCAAACCAAACCAGCCAGACTAGGAGGACTTCGGTCTCACCCCCTGGCTAACCGCAAGTCTCACAAGCAATCTCCTTAGACACCCCAGTTTCCCAGTATTACCACCAGTGCCACTCGTTATGGGGACAAATGGTTATGAAAACCAATACCCCAGTAAAAGAAAAAGGTTCTCCTGATCCCAAAGGACCAAGCCCCAGACCCAGGTCAATAGACAAATCAGGTCTTACCCACAAATCACGCTGTTGCCAATCCTTTAGAATCTAAAATCTAAAGGTTTATTCATAAAA
>NC_048321.1:13953125-14052741 GCF_013100865.1 Trachemys scripta elegans
CCATCCCACTCCCCCATCTCCTCCCCCTGCCCCATCCCACTCCTCAATCCTCTTCCCCATCCCTATCTCACTCTCCCATCCCCTCCCCCTTCTCTTCTCCCTGCCTTCATCCCACTCCTCAATCCCCTCCCCCTCCTCTATCCCCTCCCCCTGCCCCTATCCCATCTCTCTTCTCCCCCACTGCCTCGCGCTGCCCCCACACGGGCACTCACCCTGGTACAGAAACAGGACCAGGCAGGGAGCATCCCGGGCTGCCAGCCCAGCCGGGGAGCGGCACCGAGCGAGCTGGTGCAGCATGGGAAGGACAGAACCTGCCTCCCAACTGGACAGGCTGTGCACAGCAAGCCCTGCTTGGCGCTCGCAGAAATCAGGGGGAGGGAGCAGTGGGGGGACAATGCCCAAACTACACCCATGGCTGGCATGGGTTGATGTCCCGGTGCCTCCCCCCGACACTGGCAACCCTACAGTGTGTCCCTGTGGTGTGGGAGCTCCTCCCCAGCTACAGGGGGCTGCTTCGCCCTCCCTGCCAGGTGTAGTGTATTAAACTGCTCCCCGTAGGAATGTGCTACTGGTAGCAGTTACTGATCGGTGGGATTGTAAAAAACTGCTACTTGACGTAGCAACCTAAACCTCCCTTGCTGCAATTTAAGCCCATTGCTTCTTGTCCTGTCCTCAGAGGTTGAGGAGAACAATTCTTCTCCCTCTTCCTTGTAACAACCTTTTACATACTTGAAAACTGTTTCAATCTTTCCTCATAGGTCATGTTTTCTTAGGGTTACCATACGTCCGGATTTTCCCGGACATGTCCGGCTTTTGGGGGTTCAAATCCCCGTCCGGGGGGAAATCCCCAAAAGCCGGGCATGTCCGGGAAAATCAGGAGGGCTCGGTGGTGCTCGGCCGGGGCCGGTGCGGGGCCGGGAGCATGGTGCCGGGCCAGGAACCAGTGGGGCAGTGCCGGGCCAGGGTCACAGTGCCGGGCCGGGCGCGGGTCCGGGGAGCCGGTCAGCCGGGGAGCCGAGCCCGCGGGGAGCCGGGCGGGGAGCCGGGAGCCGGGGAGCCGAGCCCACGGGGAGCCGGGCGGGGAGCCGGGAGCNGTAGCGTTTTACCCCTAATCTCAATAATTACACAAGGTGCAGGGCAATGGACATTCAGGTTCAAGGAGATAAAATATTTCACTTGTGATGTATTAAAATCAAACCTTTTATTAGGTTAAATAAGATTTCCCCAGTGGAGATGAGTCTTCAGCAGCAGAAGAGGTTCTTCTAGAAACAGAAGAGTAAACTTGTGGGGAAGTGTGCGGGAGAATTAAGCAGGATTTTATAGCAAGGAAGCTTCAGATCAGAGATTGTCAGTGATTATGATCTCTTAAGCTTAACTCTTTTTTTCCCCCTCCCAAGACTCTGTAAAATGCTGTGGTGACTGAGCAGAAAATAACACAGCAACAGGCAGTAAGGTCTGTTGCAGGGATCGGCAATCTTTGGCCCGCGACCCACCAGGGTAAGCCCCCTGGCGGGTCGGGCCAGTTTGTTTACCTGCTGCATCCGCAGGTTTGGCCGATCACGGCTCCCACTGGCCGCAGTTTGCTGGTCCAGGCCAATGGGGGCTGCAGGAAGCAGCGCAGGCCGAGGGTTGTGCTGGCCGCCGCTTCCCGCAGCCCCCATTGGCCTGGAGCGGCGAACCACGGCCAGTGGGAGCCGCGATCCGCTGAACCTTTGGACGCGGCAAGCAGGGGTGAAAGTAACTTAAAGGATTTACCGGTATGCCGGAGTCCCGAGCGGGGGGGTGGCCTCAATCGGAAGAGGCGTGGCCTCAGCCGGAAGAGGCGGGGCCTTTCAAGGTTTAAAGGCCCTGGGGCTCCAGCTGTGGCTGGGAGCCCCAGGGCCTTTAAATCACCCCGGAGCTACCAGCTGCAGAGGCGGCTGGGAGCCCCGGGGCTCAGGGGCGAATTAAAGGGCCCAGGGCTCCGGCCACCGCAGAGCTCCAGGCCCTTTAAATCACCGTGGGAGCCCGGCTGCCGGAGCTCCGGCAGCGCTTTAAAGGGCCCAGGGCTCCCCGCAGCAGCCGAAGCTCCAGGCCCTTTAAATCCCTGCCCGAGCCTGGCTGCCGGAGCTCCGGTGGGGACTTAAAGGGCCCAGGGCTCCCTGCAGCGGCAGGAGAACCGGGCCCTTTAAATCACCACCCGAGCTTACTTTCACCTCTGGCGGCAGGTAAACAAACCGGCCCGGCCCGCCAGGGCTTACCCTGGCGGGCCGTGGGCCAAAGGTTGCCAATCCCTGGTTTATTGAGTAGGAAAAAATCTTTATAAACACAAACCAAACAAGGTAACTCAAGCAAAAAAACATTCCCAGCCCTCAGAAACTGACACCGACAATGCGACGTGGCGGTGAAAAAAGCCAATGCTGTCTTGGGATGCATTAGGCGAGGTATATCTAGTAGGGATAAGGAGGTCCTGCTTCCGTTGTACAAGGCGCTGGTGAGACCTCATTTGGAGTACTGTGTGCAGTTCTGGTCTCCCATGTTTAAAAAAGATGAACTCAAACTGGAACGGGTGCAGAGAAGGGCCACTAGGATGATCAGAGGAATGGAAAACCTGTCGTATGAAAAGAGACTAGAGGAGCTTGGGTTGTTTAGTCTGACAAAGCGAAGGCTGAGGGGGGATATGATTGCTATCTTTAAATATATTAGAGGGATTAATACAAGGGAGGGAGAAGAATTATTCCAGCTTAGTACTAATGTGGATACGAGAACGAATGGATATAAACTGGCCGTGGGGAAGTTCAGGCTTGAAATTAGACGAAGGTTTCTGACCGTCAGAGGGGTGAAATATTGGAACGGCCTTCCGAGGGAAACGGTGGGGGCGACGGACCTGTCTGGTTTTAAGATTAAGTTAGATAAGTTTATGGAGGGAATGGTTTAATGGTAAAACATAGTAGTCAAGGAAAACCAAGCAATGGTAGGTAAATAGTATAATGGCTGACAGGGGTCAGGCTGGAGACTCTTGCCTATATGCTCGGGGTCTTACTGATCGCCATATTTGGGGTCGGGAAGGAATTTTCCTCCAGGGCAGATTGGCTGAGCCTCTGGAGGTTTTTCGCCTTCCTCCGCAGCATGGGGCAGGGATCACTAGCAGGAGGGTCTCTGCCGATTGAAGTCACTTAAAACAGGATTGGGGACTTCAACAGCAGAGTCCAGGGAAGGGGTAGGGACGGTTTTATGGCCTGCAGCATGCAGGGGGCCAGATCAGATGATCATAATGGTCCCTTCTGACCTTAAAGTCTATGAGTCTAACTGGTTCAAAGAAGGAATTGGATAAGTTCCTGGAGGATAGGTCCATCAATGGCTATTAGCCAAGATGCTCAGGGATGCAATCCCAGGATCTGGATGTCCCTCAGCCTCTGGCCACCAGAAGCTGGGACAGGACGACAGGGGATGGATCACTCAATAATTGCCCTATTCTGTCCATTCTCTCTGGGGCACCTGGTATTGGCCACTGTCGGAAGACAGGATACTGGGCTAGATGGACCATTGGTCTGATCCAGTTTACTACAGTAGAAGAGATTGGAGACCCAGGCCCAATGAATGGCTATCTAATCTAATCTTATCTATCTATCTATCTATCCATCCCAAAACAGACCCCTCTATCTCTCCATTACATATACACCCTACAATCTATCATTCTCTCTCTCTCCCCGCTCCCCCCCGCCAGAGACACCCATCTGATTCATTGACTCCAAGGGAACTATGGCCCATTGACTCCAGCTGGGATCTGTCTATATTTTACATACCTGCCCCCCTTCTGGGTAATCCCAGAGCAGAGCAAGTGAGTGGAAGACACTAGTCCAGTCCCAGCTCTGATGGGAAGCCAGGCCCAGCTGCTCCATGGGATGATGCATGATGCCCCCTAATGGTCACTGATGGAATATTCTGGGCCATGGGGGAGGGCTCTTTCCTACCTCCTCAACCAGAGATTGATGGGCTCAGAAACAGGCCGTGTGTCCCTTTTACACCCATCTCTCTAATGAGGCTGTGGATCATCTCATTGTCTGTCCAAATGGCCAATCATGTCTGAATCCTGGCTCTGGCGGTTTCCAATGGCAGGGAGTTCCGCAGGTTAATGCCATCTCAACAGAAAAAAACTTATCATTTATCCTCTTTAAATCTAAGGTTTTAAAGGGGCAGCTCCACAGGGTTAAGGGGTCATCCACATTATCCATGGTGGGTGGGTCTCTGTTGATCCTAGAGGGCTCTCTCGCTCTCCCCCCATCCTCTCGGTGGGATGGTTTACTGTAGCACCGATGTAACCCAGATCCATACCAGTGTGTGTCTGTTACCCCCTCTAGTGGCTGGATCCTGTAAAGTGGTTTAGGGAGGTGTGTTGCCACACACACAGCTACAGATGTGTCTCCTTTAATTCCAATGTTAAACTCTCCTGCATTTGTCCCCCCCGAAGTCCAAGGTTCAATCCTGGTGCCTGGTATCTTTCCAACACCTGCTCTGTGCAGGAAGCAGAGCTGCCCTGGCATGTGGGGGTGGGGGGAGAGCTGCTTTAACCCTTTAGGATCTCCACCCCTGGTTGGTGGATCTTGCTACAAAAAATATTTACGTTAAAAAAAACCGGGTTTTTCAGCTGAATATTTTTCAGTTTTATGACAAAAAATTGGAATATTCTAAGAAATACCCCCCCCCATAAACAAACCCCATTTTCCAACAGACTCTAGGGCCTGTAGGAGTGTGGGTGTGGTATGGGCGATGGCTGTGTCCCTATAGTTAGTTAGTGTGTGTGTGTGTGTGTGTGTGTGTGTGTGTGTGTGTGTGTGTGTGTGTGTGCTCTTCTGATTCCACTGTTGGGAGACATCCTAGATCTAAACAGCTACAGAACTGGGTTTCTGATACCCCCACGACCCCCGCTAGAATTAAACTTGGGGAAATCAGCCCAATTATCACAAACACACACACATAATCCCAGACACAAACCCGCACACGCACACACTCATTATCTCACACACAGACACATGATCCAAAACTCACGGTTACACAGACAATCCAGGACTCAGAATTATACACACCACACACACGATCCAAGACATGATTACACACACATAAGATTTGCTATCACACAGAGATGCACACACACAGTCCAACACTCATGATCACACACAGACACAGACAATCTGAGACTCGTGTTTGCATACACCCAGAGTCCAACACTCGCAATGACACACAGACAGACACACAGTATCTGAGATTCATGATTACAGACAGACACACACAACAATTTTCTCTTGTCTGTTTTATTCCGTTAATGCCACTAAAGGGGAAGTGAATCTGAGCTGAGCGTGGGAGCCTTTAGCAGGGGTGCGCCCGCCTGCCACCTGCGGTGTGGTTATATAGGGCCACATGGCTGGGACGTGAGCATGGGGATCACGAGAGGACGTTCGCCAGCAGGACGGTAAGGAGGGCTGGGAGGACGAGTCTGGCTGGTTCTGGAGCCATGCTGGCCGCACGGGAGGCTGGTCTGCATTCGGCCTTGCTGTAATCCATACTGAACTCTGAAAAGGCCCCTTCGAACTTTTGTATATTGGTGCAGTCAGATTCGGTGGCGCAGCCTTTCATGGTGGTGTGCACGGTTGTCCCACCTGTGGGGGGGCAAAACAGCGGGGTCAGTGTCTAGGGACCTCTGGCCTCTTACGGCTCTGACCCTATACAACACCCTCCCCCTCCTCCTCTGTGCCATTCCCTGCTGCCCATCTAGGCCCACTCCCAACAGTCTCCCCTCCTCTGCTCTGATATAGTCTCACTCTGTGGACCTCTGGGCAAGTCATGTAGGGCTCTGATCCCTAATGAACTTTGGAGCAGGCCTGTGTTAGTCCCACCATTCACCTGGCAATGGTGTAGCTCACCGATGGTGGCAGTAGTGGGATCCTTAAGAAGCTCTCAGTCAAGGCGTCTGTACAGAACCTGGCATGTTGGGACTCCCAATTTCAGCCAGGTGGGGGCATGCAGCAACTTGCACAGCAGGGATCCCCATCTCAGCCAAGGGGTCTGTGCAACATCTGGATCAAAAAGGTCCCGATCTCAATTGGGGCATTATACCATTCTACCACCAGTAAGAATGAAATATCTCTGGGACCGTCAGGTCGAACCAGCTGGGGGATTTCTGCAGCAGTCCCAGGGATGGTGTGTTTGTGCCATCATTTTTTCTGTATTAGTTTTGATTTGTAGAACAGTCGGCTCTAGAGACACCACTGCAGTGTGGGGGCCCATTGTGCAGGGTGCTGTGCATAGGACAGTATCCCATGTCCATCAGTGGCCAGCACTAGATTCTGCAGAGAAAGGGACCAAAACCGCCCAATAGGTGGGATAATCTCCTCCTACTCTAGATCTCGTCCTGATTGCTAATAGCTAGAGATCACCTTAAGACCTGAAAGAGGAGGTTCAATATCCCTGCCAACATTTTTACAATCATTTATTATGATCACTCCGATAAGCATACAATCCCTTTTTGAATCTTGTTCCACTCTTGACTACGGCAATTTCTTGTGGTGGGGAGTTCCACGGATTAACGGTGTATTGAATGGAAAATGTGTTTCCTTTATCATAATGAACTTGTCCCTTTTCAATTTCATTGAACATTCGCATATGTCCTATCCTGTGACAGCAGGCGTTCAGAAGTTCTCGATCTCCCCACTCTAGTGCTCAGTGACATTTTTCAGCTGAAACTTTTTTCCAGTGAAAAATGCAGATTTGACCACTTGGAAACATTTTGCGAATTCAAAGTTACAGAATTGTTTCAGTTGGAAGAAACCCCATAAAAAAAAACTCTGGAAAAAAAATAGAAACTTTTCACTCTTTTGGTTCAAAACAACTTGTCCTTCCAACATTTTTTTTTTTTTAAAAAGAACAACATTAACAACCCCTCAAAATCAAAACCAGATGTTTCCTTTGACCCCAAATGAAACCTGTTGAAAGTGCCAAAAAAAAAATTAATTTTCGATTGGACCCGAAACAACTATTTTCTTCCTATTTTTTGATGTTGGCATAGAACTAAAGATCGATCTACCTAGCTATCTCCCTTATTTGTTCAGCTCTCTGCTTCTCTATCACAATCATAATTTCATATGTTCTATCACGTCGCCTCTCTTATGCCCAAGGAAAAATAGCCCCAGTTGGTTCCCCTTCTTTCCACAGGCTTTTCCAGACCTTCCTTGTCACCTGTCTCCAAACCCTCATGAATTCTAAAATAAAACCCCAACGGGTGCGTAGGGGAAACAGAGGCACAGTGAGGAGAAATCACCAGGACAGAATCCAGGTGTGCTGAGGCTCTACCCAATTCTTCCCCACCTCAGGGGATTGCCGGTGTGCGTGGCTCGCTCCTGGATGGGGAAACCTGAACAGAGAAACAGCCAAATGGCAATTACCGCTTTTCACGGTGCCGCTCATATGGATGCACTGGGTCTGGGCTCCTGTGCAGTCGATGATCTCTTCGCTGCAGTGGTGGGTAAACACCGAGTAGCAGGCTGGGCAGCGCCGGCCGTTCAGGGTGGTGTTAGCCGGGGGCACTGGGAAGAAGCGGAGCAAACGCAGTCAGCTCGGGGGACGAGCCCCAGGCGGCGTCGGGGCAGGGAGAGCAGCTGGGGGCTGCACAGCTCAGCCCTGGGCGCCCCCTGCAGGGGGAGCTGTAGCTCCGGGGACACCGGGGGCAGCAGGGGCAGGGGGGAGGTTTGCAGCAGGGATCCCTGGACCCCGCCCTCAGTGAGGCCAGCTGGGTTCACACCTGGCAGGACCCTAAAGCCCCGCCCACTAAACTCCACCCAGCCAGGATCTGAGTGTTGTTCAATGGGGCGCCCCCTGCAGGGCAGGAGGACTACTGCCGGGGCTGATTGTTATTTCATGGGGCCCCCCTGCAGGGCAGGAGGACTACTCCCAGGGCTGAGTGTTATTCAATGGGGTGCCCCCTGCAGGGCGGGAGGACTACTCCCGGGGCTGAGTGTTATTTCATGGGGCACCCCAATGGATTCTTGCATAATCCTTTTTCCATCCTCCCACAGAGACTCCTGCAGGGGTCAGGAGGAGGAGGAGGAGAGGACATGAGGAAGGGGAAGAGCTGGCGGGAGAAGAAGCAGGGAGACAGAGACGGAGCTGGGTACCGGTAACGGAGGCTGTTTTACAGGCCTGCCCCACACAGCAGGCGATGTTCGTGCTCATGGATATCCCGTTCCCAAAAGTCATGTAAAGAGGACTGAGGCCGCACTGCTTGGAGGGCACGCAGGCCTTGAAAAAGGTAGGACTCTTAATCTTGCCTGCATGGGAGGAAGAGGAGATGAGGCTTCATTCGCTGGTGTTGCTGTCTCCGCCTCCCCATCACAACTCTTCACATGCATGATCATGATCAAGATGGGGAAACTGAGGCATGGCGTACGGGAGGAATGATTCATCCAAGGTCAGTATAGAACCAGGAGTGCTGATACCCACTGCTGCTTCCACCCCCTCAACCTAACCCTCTAGATCTCTCTCCCTTTCCCAGAACCAGGGATGGAACTCAGGAGTCCTGGCTCCCAGCCCCCACTACTCAAACTCACCAGACCCCACTCCCTTCCCAGAGCCATGGATGGAACCCAGGAGTCCTGGCTCCCAGCCCCCTGCTCTAATCCACTAGACCTGCCCACCTCCTGGTCCTGGGAAGGGAATGAAGGAGGGCTGACTCCAAATCAGACTGTGTTCAGGGCTGGTTCAAGGTGTCCGGCACCCACCTGCTACGGTTTCTGTTTTAATGATCCCACAGGAATCCATTCGCTCACTGCAGACTTGCACACCGCCTGTACAGCTGTCACTTGTGCTGAAGCAAACCTCGCACGAAACACAGGTCCCTGTGGAAGGAAAGGCAACACGATTCATCTGTGCACAGCCCTCACTCCACTCTCTCCAGTCCCATTGACTCCAGTGGAGCTACGGCCCATTGACCTCAGCTGGGATCTGGCCCTGAATTTCTTGGTTTTGTTCCNTGTGGGGCACTCTAGGTGGGGTCTCTATGGTTTAGTGGCAGGGAGGGAAGTGTGGGGAGGGAAGCATACTGCAGAAGTTCCCCATAGTGCCCCACTCCTCTGAGTGCCCCATGGCACCTCGCCCCTATAGATCCAGGCTCCGCTCCTCCCCGTTGTGTTTGGGTCAGATCCTCAGCCCGGTCAAAGCCACCTGGCTCCCCCTTTTTGAATGATACATTTTGTGGTACAGGATCGCCAGGGTAGTGTCTCTGGTGAAGATGCTGGTGAAGATGCTGTAAGCTAACAGGAGAGAGCTCTCCCCTCGGCTTGAGAACTCTGTCAGTGCAAGATTGATGTTGACAGGAGACGCTCTCCCTCCGACGTAGCGCTGGCTGAACAGGGTAGGTTAAGGTCGGCATCACTACGTCGGGGTGGATTTTTCACAGCCGGAGAGAGGTAGTTATCCTGCAGTGGGCATGTAGTGTAGGCCAAGCCAGAGACAGAGCCGAACAGGGACAGAAGGAGCGTGGTTTACTGAAGCTGGCGGGAGAGCAATCAGGATTCAGGAGACACTTGTGCCCTGCAGGTTTCTGGCTGACGTACCGACCTAGGCTCAGGAGCCAGGATAAAATGGCCTTTGGGTGCTTTCATGCTGTTTCTGCTCGCAGAAGTGGTGAGCAATTCTCATTGTAACGGACAGCCTTCGCTTTAGGGCAATATTTACTTCCAGTCCCCGTCCCCCCCCCCACACACACACACACAAACACACACACACCTTTCTTTTCTTGTATTGAATTCTTCCATGGATTTAGCTCCTGCCTCTCAAAGAGGTGGATTAAACTACACCCACAGGAGAACCCCTCCTTACACTAAATATCATATTGCCTCTATATCAATCCATGGGATACCCACAGCTTGAATACGGCATGCAGATCTGGTTGCCCATTCTCAAAAAAGATATATGAATATTGGAAAAAGTGCAGAGAAGGGCACCAAAAATGATTAGGGGGATGGAACAGCTTCCATATGAGGAGAGATTAAAAAGATTGAAACTGTTCATCTTGGAAGAGAGACAACTGGGGGGATATGATAGAGGTCTATAAAACCCTGAAAGGCGCAGCGAAAGTAAATAAGGAAGTGTTATTTGCCCCTTCACATAACACAAGAACCAATCATCACCTGATGAAATTAACAGGCAGCAGGTTTGAAACAAACAAAAGGAAGTATTTCTTCACACAAAGCACAGTCAACCAGTGGAACTCATTGCCGGGGGATGTTGTGAAGGCCAGAAGGATAACTGGTTCAAAAAAGGAACTGGATAAGTTCCTGGAGGATAGGTCCATCAATGACTATTAGCCAAGATGTTCAGGGATGCAACCCCAGGGTCTGGATGTCCCTCAGCCTTTGGCCACCAGAAGCTGGGACAGGACAACAGGGGATGGATCACTCAATAATTGCCCTGTTCTGTCCATTTCCTCCAGGGCATCTGGCATTGGCCACTGTCAGAAGACAGGATACTGGGGTAGATGAACCATTAGGGTTACTTCTGGTATACTAAAGTAGAAGTGATTGGAGACCCAGGCCCAATGACTGTCTATCTATCTAGCTAGCTAGCTAGCTATCCTGATAGACCCCCCTCTATCTATCCCCATACACCCCCTCTATAGATTGACACCAGCAGGGATCTGGCTATATTTTACATATCCTTCTGGGTAATCCCAGAGCAGAGCAAGTGAGTGGAAGACAATAGTCCAGTCCCAGCTCTGATGGGAAGCCAGGCCCAGCTGCTCCATGGGATGGTGCATGATGCCCCCTAGTGGTCACTGATGGAATAATCTGGGCCATGTGGAGGGCTCTTTCCTACCTCCTCATTCAGAGATTGATGGGCTCAGAAACAGGCCGTGTGTCCCTTTTACACCCCTCTCTCTAATGAGGCTGTAGATCATCTCATTGTCTGTGCGAATAGCCAATCATGTCTGAATCCTGGTGCTGGCAGTTTCCAATGACAGGGAGTGTTGCAGGTTAACGCCATTGCACCAGAAAAAACTTATCATTTATCGTCTTTAAATCTAAGGTTTTAAAGGGGCAGCTCCACAGGGTTAAGGGGTCATCCACATTATCCATGGCGGGTGGGTCTCTGTTGATCCTAGAGGGCTCTCTCGCTTTCCCCCCACCCTCTCCGTGGGATGGTTAACTGTAGCACCGATGTAACCCAGATCCATACCAGTGTGTGTCTGTCACTCCCTCTAGTGGCTGGATCCTGTAAAGTGGTTTAGGGAGCTGTGATGCCACACACAGTTATAGATACATCTCCTTTAATTCCAATGTTAAACACTTGTGTGTTTCCAAGGTTCAGTCCTGGTGTCCAGTATCTTTCCAACAACTGCTCTGTCCAGGAAGCAGAGCTGCCCTGGCATCCCCAGGCGAAGTGTGTGTGTGGGGGGGGGGGGGGGACTGCTTTAACCCTTTAGGGTCTCCAGCCCTGGTTGGTGGGTCCTGCCACAAAAAAATATTTATGATTAAAAAAAAAATCAGGTTTTTCAGCTGAACATTTTTCAGTCTTATGACAAAAAATTTGGAATATTTTAAGAAATCCCCCCTCCCCCCCAGTAAACAAACCCCATTTTCCAACAGACTCTAGGGCCTGTAGGAGGGTGGGTGTGGCTTCTGATAGCCCCATGACCCCCGCTAGAATTATACATGGGGAAATCAGCCCAATCATCACAAACACACACACGTAATCCCAGACACACACACACAGACTGACTATTTCATAGACAGACACATGATCCAAGACTCACGGTTACACAGACAATCCAGGACTCAGAATTATACACACTACACACACACACAGTCCAAGACATGATTACACACACATAAGATTTGCTATCACACAGAGATGCACACACACGGTCCAACACTCATGATCACACACAGACATACACAACATGAGACTCATGTTTGCAAACACCCAGAGGCCAACATTCACAATGACACACAGACAGACACACAGAATCTGAGATTCATGATTACAGACAGACACACATGACAATTTTCTCTTGTCTGTTTTATTCCGTTAATTCAACTAAAGAGGAAGTGAATCTGAGCTGGGCGTGGGAGCCTTTAGCAGGGGTGCGCCGGCCCGCCATCTGTGGTGTGGTTATCGAGGGCTGCGTGGCTGTGCCGCGGGTGTGGTGATCAGGAGAGGACGTTCGCCAGCAGGACGGTAACGAGGGCTGGGAGGACGAGTCTGGCTGGTTCCGGAGCCATGCTGGCCACACGGGAGGCTGGTCTGCATTCGGCAGTAGGGAGATCCGCACTGAACCCCGCAAAGGTCCCTTTGAACCGTTGTATATTGGTGCAGGCAGACTCGGTGGCGCACCCTTTCATGGTGGTGTGCACGGTTGTCCCACCTGTGGGGGACAAAACAGCGGGGTCAGTGTCTAGGGACCTCTGGCCTCTTACGGCTCTGACCCTATACAACACCCTCCCCCTCCTCCTCTGCGCCATTCCCTGCTGCCCATCTAGACCCACTCCCAACAGTCTCCGATCCTCTGCTCTGATATAGTCTCACTCTGTGGACCTCTGGGGAAGTAATGTAGGGCTCTGATCCCTAATGAACTTTGGAGCAGGCCTGTGTTAGTCCCACCATTCACCTGGCAATGGTGTAGTTCACTGATGGTGGCAGTAGTGGGATCCATAAGAAGCTCTCAGTCAAGGCGTCTGTGCAGAACCTGGCATGTTGGGACTCCCAATTTCAGCCGGGGAGGGGGGGCATGCAGCACCTTGCACAGCAGGGATCCCCATTTCAGCCAAGGGGTCTGTGCAACATCCAGATCAAAAAGGTCCTGATCTCAGTTGGGGCATCTATTATACCATTCTACCATCAGTAAGAAAGAAATATCTCTGGGACCGCCAGGTCAAACTAGCTGGGGGATTTCTGCAGCAGTCCCAGGAATGGTGTGTTTGTGCCATCACTTTTTCTGTATTACTTTTGATTTGTAGAACAGTTGGTTCTAGAGACACCACGGCAGTGTGGGGGCCCATTGTGCAGGGTGCTGTGCATAGGACAGTATCCCATGTCCATCAGTGGCCAGCACTAGATTCTGCAGAGAAAGGGACCAAAACCGCCCAATAGGTGGGATAATCTCCTCCTACTCTAGATCTCGTCCTGATTGCTAATAGCTAGAGATCACCTTAAGACCTGAAAGAGGAGGTTCAATATCCCTGCCAACATTTTTCCAATCATTTATTATGATCCCTCCGATAAGCATACAATCCCTTTTTGAATCTTGTTCCACTCTTGACCACGTAAATTTCCTGTGGTGGGGAGTTCCACGGACTAATGGTGTATCGACTGGAAAATGTGTTTCCTTTATCATAATGAACTTGTCCCTTTTCAATTTCACTGAACATTCGCATATGTCCTATCCTGTGACAGCAGGCGTTCAGAAGTTCTCGATCTCCCCGCTCTAGTGCTCAGTCACATTTTTCAGCTGAAATGTTTTTTCAGTGAAAAATGTAAATTTGACCACTTCAAAACATTTTGTGAATTCAAAGTCACCAAATTGTTTCAGTCGGAAGAAACCCCATAAAAAAAAACTCTGGGGAAAAAATAGAAACTTTTCACTCTTTTGGTTCAAAACAACTTTTCCTTCCAACATTTTATTTTTTTAAAAAACTTTAACAACATTAACAACCCCTCAAAATCAAAACCAGATGTTTCATTTGACCCAAAATGAAACTTTTTCTGACTTTTCAGTTTGTTGAAAGTGCCAAAAAAATCATTAATTTTTGATTGGACCGGAAACAACTATTTTCTTCCAATTTTTTTGCTGGTGGCATAGAACTAAATATCTATCTAGCTAGCTATCTCCCTTATTTGTTCAGCTCTGTGCTTCTCTATCACAATCATAATTTCATATGTTCTAGCATGTCGCCTCTCTTATGCCCAAGGAAAAATAGCCCCAGTTGGTTCCCCTTCTTTCCACAGGTTTTTCCAGACCTTCCTTGTCACCTGTCTCCAAACCCTCATGAATTCTAAAATAAAACCCCAACGGGTGCGTAGGGGAAACAGAGGCACAGTGAGGAGAAATCACCAGGANAGTGGAGCTACGGCCCATTGACCTCAGCTGGGATCTGGCCCTGAATTTCTTGGTTTTGTTCCAGTGTCGTCCCTCCCTCTATTGTAAAACCGAGTGAGGTAGCTGAGAAAGGGGAAGAAATCTTTCCCTCTCCTAGAGCTCGGTGGGAGCTGGAGGTCCCCCTCTCCCCAGAGAAGATCGGTGGGGAGAATTTCCCCCAGACGGGACAGATGGCAAGCAGCCCCCCAGCCTAGGGGCAAGATCTCAGCACTGAGGCATATTTCACCCCGGGAAGGAGAGCTGCTTCCCACCAGAGCAACTATTCCAAGGTGGGTCTTTTTGTATCAGCGCCGGGCAGGGGTTCCAAGACCCCCGAAACGCCATTCTCACCTGTGTCCAGCAGGGCCGAGAGGAGGCAGAAGAGGAGAGGTGTCTTCATGCTGCCGGGGATGGAGCCGGACTGTGCTGTGAGCCAGGGGTCTCTGGTGCAGGAAACTTTCTGGCTGGAGGTTGGCAATTATCCACAGAGGCGAGGGCGATGTTGCAATTAGCGTCACCCAGCCCAAAATGGGAAGCAGGAAGGATTTTAATTGGAGGCCTTGGAATGTCAACCCGGAGGGCCCCCAGGAATGTAAGGGCTGGATGCGGTGTTCATCACACGCCCGTGGGCGGCTCAGTGCACTGCCCTGGGTTTGATTCAGGCCTTGGGTGCTGGCCCCATGGGCTGGGGTGACGCCCGGCACCTGCAGCGGGCTGGGGGGACAGGTGCTGGGTTTGTGGCAGTCGCTTTCTCGCCGGATTGGAGGGGCCGAGGACAGCCCTCCACTGGAGGTGGTGCCGGTGGAGCGGGACGATGGGGGACCCTGGCACTGGGGAGAGTGTGGGGGCATGCAGAGAGTAGGGGTGCCAGGTTTGCCCAGGTTGGCCCCTTCTCTGGGGTAGCTGCAGGGCCGGCTCCAGGCACCATTCTTGGGGCGGCACAGTCCGGGCGGCATTTTTTTTTTTTTGCTTGGGGCGGCAAAAATGGTAGAGCCGGCCCTGGATAGCTGTCCCCGGAAATCTGCGAGGCGTTCTATGCACGCGACCAGGCGGCCGGTGTCACGGGGTCAGGATCATCCCAGGTGTCCTGGGTTTTTGTATCTCAGAGGTGGGAACCCTAGAGCCTCTGGCATTGGGGGGGGGGGGGAGGGGTAGGGGTAATGCGGGGCACACAGAGCCCCTGGCATGGGGAGGTGGGGGCACCCAGAGCCCCTGGCCTAGGGGGCAGAAGGAATGGGAAAGAACAGAGCCCCTGGCATCGGGGAGGGGAAATAGGGGACATGACAGATCCCCCAGCAGAGGAGGAAAGGGGGCCCTGCTGTATTAATTTAGACGGACTAAGGAGGCCGGAGGGGTGGCCTAACCCTGTCACTGTCCAGCATTAACCAGTGTGAAGCAGGGTGGGGGTCTGGCACATAAGATCCCAGCACATGGTGAGGGTGTGATGTTTAGTCCAGTGGCATCAGGTTTTTTGCAGCAATGTTACACTGTTTACTCATATTCAGCTTGTGACCCACTATGACCTCTAGATCGCTTTCTGCAGTTCTCCTTCCTAGGCAGTCATTTCCCATTCTGTGTGTGTGCAACTGATCGTTCCTTCCTAAGTGCAGTACTTCGCATTTGTCCTTATTGAATTACATCCTATTTACTTCAGACCATTTCTCCAGTTTGTCCAGATCATTTTGAATTTTAATCCTATCCTCCAAAGCACTTGCAACCCCTCCCAGCTTGGTATCGTCCGCAAACTTTATCAGTGTACTCTCTGTGCCATTGTCTAAATCACCGATTAAGATTTTGAATAGAAACGTATCCAGAACTGATCCCTGCAGAACCCCACTCGTTATGCCCTTCCAGCCTGACCATGAATCACTGATAACTACTCTCTGGGAACTGTTTTCCAACCAGTTTTGCATCCACCTTATAGGTTGAATTTCCCTAGTTTGTTTATGAGAAGGTCATGGGAGACAGTGTCAAAAACTTTACTAACGGCAACATGGACCATGTCGACCACTTCCCCCCATCCACAAGGCTTGTTACCCTGTCAAAGAAAGCTATCAGGTTGGTTTGACACAATTTGTTCTTGACAAATCCATGCTGGCTGTTACTTATCACCTTATTTTCTTCCAGATGTTTGCAAACTGATTGATTAAATATTTGCTCCATTATCTTTCCAGGTACACACCTTAAGCTGACTGGTCTGTAATTCCCCAGGTTGTCTTTGTTTCCCTTTTTATAGATAGGCAGTAGATTTGCCCTTTTCCAGTCTTCTGGAATCTCTCCCATCTTCCATGACTTTTCAAAGATAATTGCTAATGGCTCTTGCATCCGAAGAAGTGAGGTTTTTACTCACGAAAGCTTATGTCCAAATAAATCTGTTAGTCTTTAAGGTGCCACCAGACTCCTTGTTGTTTTTGCTAATGGCTCAGATATCTCCTCAGTCAGCTCCTTGAGTGTTCTAGGACACATTTCATCAGGTTTTGGTGACTTGAAGACATCTAATTTGTCTAAGTTTCAGAGTAACAGCCGTGTTAGTCTGTATCCGCAAAAAGAAGAACAGGAGTACTTGTGGCACCTTAGAGACTCTAATAAATTTGTTAGTCTCTAAGGTGCCACAAGTACTCCTGTTCTTCTTAATTTGTCTAAGTAATTTTTAACTTGTTCTTTTCCTATTTTTGCCTCTAGTCCTACCTCATTTTCACTGGCATTCACTATATTAGGCGTCCAATCGCCACCAACCTTCTTGGAGAAAACAGAAACAAAGAAGTCATTAAGCACCTCTGCCATTTCCATGTTTTCTGCTATTGTTCCCCCCCCCCCTCATTAAATAACAGGCCTACCCTGTCCTTGGGCTTCCTCTTGCTTCTAATGTATTTGCAGAATGTTTTCATGTTACCGTTTATGTCGCTAATTAGTTTGATCTCGTTTTGTGCCTTGGCCTTTCTAATTTTGTCCCTACCTACTTGTGTTATTTGTTTATATTCATCCTTTGTAATTTGACCTAATTTCCACTTTTTGCAGGACTCTTTTGATTTTTAGATCATTGTACAATGCACAATCACAGAATAACATATGCATCAGAAAGCTGATGGCTCTTAAAGAGACATAGTGTGTCGTTTTCTGAGACATGGTCTGGGAATGTTGTTTCAAAGCCATACAGTAGTTGAAAGGGTGACATTTTGGCTCTCATGTTTGGTTTTGATCGCAAAGAAAATAAAATGTCACCAAGAAATTCGTCCCAATTACTCCCAGTATCATCAACCAACTTCCGCAATGCTCTGTAACAAATGGTGTTGGATTATTTGTGGGGGGGGGGGAGGGGAAAGGACTGTCTTTACTGAGAGAAACTGTAGGCAATCCAAAAGGCGTAAAGAGGCCATCCTAGTTTATTGGTACAATTATTTTTTCTTGAAATCAAAGACAAGTGAACTTGCACTGTACTAAAATTTTGAAGCAGTTTGTAGCTTCTGTCCTAGCGCATTCTCCTTGCTATTCATACTGTAACTTTCCCAGCTGTAAAATTACGTTTGGATGGATTTGTTTGTGTTTTCAGCCAAACCATTGGTTTGTGGGTGGGCTCTTTAAGCTCCAGCTTTGGTGGAACTGGCCGTACTGCTCCCTAAAGGCTCAGGAACGAAGAGGTGCATAAGAACAAAATATCATTTATTTATTAAAATGCCTTGACTTGACTTCCGGGTGTATAACTCATGTTTTTAGAATTCTTGTGGTTGTCAAGGTATCTTGGGATTGTAGATGTGTGTACATTGTGTTCTGAAGGCCAAAACTATGTACTATGAATTAGATCAGTCCCTCAGGATAGGTACATCAGCTGTTAGCCAAGATAATCAGAGCTCCATGCTCTGTGCATCCCTAAAGCGTCCTCTGACTGCCAGATGTTGGGAGTGGACAATGGGATGGTTCCCTCAGTGATTGCCTGTTCTGTTCATTTCCTTAGAAGCACCTGGCACTGGCCGCTGTCACAAGACAGGATACTGGACCAGATGGACTGTTTGTCTGACCCACTACAGCAATTCTAACATTCAGCAAAAATTACAATCGATTTTTGCCTTTGAGAAAGATGTTATAGGAGATAGGATACTGCCTTTAGTGAATATTTGAGAATCAAGTTGTACACACAAGCAATGGCATGTGGAAAAACACTAGGGGCTGGACCGAGCAGCCAAATAACAGCTGCAAAAATGCTATCCTCATTGGTGGATCGAATCAGGACAAAGTTTTGGCACTAGGCCAGAAATTCAGTCAGGCTGGAAGTTAGATGATCCAACAGAATAAACGTCTGCTCTAAAAATAAGAAGAAAACAATAGAATTAAAAAGTCAGGGAGTCCCAGCAGCAGAGAAAACAATTTGGGAAACTGGGAGCTCACAAGAAGCAGAAGAACCGTGTCTGGCAAAAGCCACAAGGGCCAAAATCTGCTCCCAGCCTGATGTAAATCAGGAGTAAGTTAGAGTTGGGTGGAGGAGGAGCACTGCAGGGTGTGGGGCACTCTAGGCAGGGTCTCTGTGGTTAGGGGAGGGGAGGGGCACTGCAGTGGGGGGTGCTGTAGGCAGGGTCTCTATGGTTAGGGGTGGGGAGGGGCACTGTGTAAGGGGGCAGCACCAACTATGACACTGGAAATAAAACTGCCCGGCTTTGTGGGGGAGACTCCTGGAGCTNCCCTCCTGCACCCCAACCCCAACCCCTCCCCCAGCCCTGAGCCCTCTCCCACACCCAAACTCCCTCCCAGAGCTTTCACCCCATACCCCCTCCCGCACCTTTCCTGAGCCCTCTCCTGGAGCCTGCACCCCCTCCTGCACCCCAACCCCCTTCCCCAGCCCTGAGCCCCCTCCTGGAGCCTGCACCCCCCTCCTGCACCCCAACCCCCTTCCTCAGTTCTGAGCACTCTCCTGGAGCCTGCACCCCCTCCTGTATCCCAACCCCTTGCCCCAGTCCTGAACCCCCTCCTGGAACCTGCACCCTGCAACCTGCCCCACACCCCAACCCCAACCCCTCCCCCAGCCCTGAGCCCCCCTCCCAGAGGATGGCGGTTTGGTTTCAAAGGGGCAGCCCTGGGGGGCAGGACTGGGGGTCATCCACACAGGCCCAGCTGGCCCCCTAGGGGCTGCTCGCTCCACACGCCCACCCTCAGTGGCTGGTTTGCGTGGTGCCCACGTACCCTGGGTGCAGGCCACAGGGGGGCGCTGGCCCCTCGAGGGGCTGGTTCCTGCGGATGGGTTTAGGGGGCCGCTGTCCCCCCACCACTGGGCCCTGCCCCTTTGGCTCCAGCCGTAGGTGTGCTGAGTCCGCCTCTGGACAGGCCAGGGTTCAGTCCTAGGCCCTGGTGGCATCGTTCCCAGAGCTGCCTTCGGTCACCGACCTACAGGGCAAACAGCCCTTGGGGGAGCGGGACCCACGTTAACCCTTCAGGGCTCTCGCCCTGGCTAGCAGCTGTCCTGCACCAGGCGATTGTGAGTCTGCTGCTGTCGCTGCGGCGTCTGACCTGGTAGCTTATAGCAGGCCAGCTCCAACAGCCCTGGAAATCAAGGCAGGACTGCAATGGGGTTTGGCACAGGACTGTGAGTCCATTGGCTGCAGGTTCAAGCCCACACCTGGGGCACACAGCAGGAGCTGGGACGTACAGACAGAGGCCTGGCAGATCTGGGTTTTAATTATTTTTATTGTTTCAAAAGATAATAGCAATGTTTATTTTTAAGCCTGTTTCCCTATTTTTAGCCATTGAAATTTCTGCCGTTGTGCAAAATGATGGGTGTGGAGCAGTTTTTCATTTGAATTTCCACCATTGTGCAAATGTGCGGGCTTTTCAGGCATTTTCTTTTTTCAATTTTTAGACATTGAAATGTCCACAGCTCTGTAAAATTAGGGGGGTTAAGCAGCTTTTAATTTGAATTCCCACCGTTGTGCAAAGTTATTCTTTTAAGCATTTTTTCCCCCATTTTTATCCATTTAAACTCCCACAGTTGTGCAATTTTTTTAAGCATTTCCCCCCCATTTAAATCTCCACAGCTGTGTAAAATTATGAGTTTTCAGCGTTTTCTTTTTAAATTTTTGTCCATGTCCATGTTCATGCTTGTGGGAAACGATAGGGTTTTTTAAGCATTTTTGTTTTCAATTTTTAATCCATTTAAATGTCCACAGCGGTGGGAAAACCAGGGCGGTGTCCCACAATGATTATGTAATGACAGCAGACCCTGAGAGTCAGAGAGTTAGAGCTTCATTCGAATCTTTAATTGTCAACATCACATGTCAAAATATACAAGTCAATAGCCTTAAATCAAAGGGTGCTACCATCTCAAGCAGCACGTCTCGGACTTTGCGGAGATGTAAATGTCTATTGTTATCGATGGAAATAGTTTTTCCATCGGGGGAGAGGTATGTGGTGAAATCAACATTTACTGATACAAATCAAATCTTTCCAAGCCAACATATATAGGAAACGGTGGTGACCTGTAGCCCCTTCTAGTGGCTCTATCATATAACAGGTCTACATGTCTGGTGTTGTAAGCGCAGTTCTCAAAGCTGACGTTTTAGCTGGAATCATCGCCAGGGGCATGATTTTACAGCCTGAAATCATAGGTTCATGTCCCCCATACTGCTGCACCCACCTGGAGAAGGTCTCTATGTAAAGAGATGGCCCAGTATTTTGATAAAACACCTACCGCTCAACCTCTGCCACAAGGGAGCGTTAAAATGAAAGTAATACAACAATAACTAGTTGTATTGTATTATTTGAGCTAGTGAATTAAGCAATAGACTGAGCCCCGGCCCACCTCCCTGCCATTCCTGCCTCTGGCACTGGCCTGCTGGCTGACCTTGGAGGAGTCCCGTCACACTGTTCTGTGCCTCAGTTTCCCTATCTATAAAACGGTGATAATGATTCTTCTCTCTCTTTCTCAAGTGCTTCGGGATCTAGTCACGAACACTGCGACACAAGAGCTTGGTGTTAGCACCATTTAGCCTAGCAGACAAGGTTCAAAATTTGTAAATGTTTCCCGTGAAATAGTTGTGCAAGTCTCAAGAAGGGACACATTTTTGGGTTTCTTTGACATTTTGCGTGAGCGCTTTAATTGAAAATTCAGGGTTAAAAATTGTGGGGTTAAAAATTCCTTTTTTTCTTGTTTCCCCCAGTTTGTGGTTGAAAAAAAGGGGAGGAGGAGGGAACAGAAATGGAGGAGTGGGACATCATTTTTTCCTAAACAATTTTTTATTACAAAAATGGAATTATTTCAAAAAAATTTACTAAACCAGTTTTTTCCCTTGCTTCCCGCAATTATCAATGGGATGACTTGTGGTGGTGAAGTTAAGTGCATAAGTTCAGTATTTGCTGGTTTGGAATCAGGGTCTCTAAACCTGGTTGAAAATAAGTAAATATCTATTTTTGGTGAGAATTTTCAAGAGAATTTCATAAAGGGAAGGGTTTTGTTTGTTCTGTTTCTTCAGTAGTTTTCACCACGAGTGAAAAACAAAGAGTTTCCAACTTTCAAAAATGCTCAAAACTGACACTTTTCCGTGTCTCTCCCCCATCCCCCACATTCTTCTTCTGAGAAGAAAGGAGGGGAAATGGAGGAGAAAGAAGGAAACATCCCTCCAAGAATTGAGCTTTTCATTAAAAAAAAAAAAAAAATGGAAAACTGAATGGGGGAAAAAAGCAAATTTTTCATCCAATTTTCTTTGTCAAAAATTTTTGATAGAACTGGCTCCGATTTTTTCTAACTGGCTTTATTTCGCTATCAGCTGATTACAGATGGCCTGAGGATAATTCCCAGGGCAGAAATTCCCACCTGCGCCTCCCAGATTCATATATTTCATCTGCTTCCCTACTTCTCTCCATCTGGCTATGGGGTACATTCCTCCCTCCACATTTGCTCTGGTTGCTTTGAGGGACCGTGCGGGGACGATCAAGGCCTTGTCCCTGAGAAATGCCTTGAATTCTGCAGGGATGCAGGTGTTCACAGCCGACATGAGAGTCCTGCTACCACAGGCCCCAGTTCAGTGAGGCACTTAAGCGTGGTGCTTAACTTTAAGCATGTGACTTAGCCCAAAGAGGAATGATCTCATGCTTAAGAGTTAAAGCATGGGCTTAAGTTTTGGGTCAGGGCTTTTGTGGCTCCCAGCTCAGCCACAAAATCTCCCTTGCAGATCTTGGCTAACAAGTTTCCAAAATGGCCCGTAATTTGGGTGGACCTGCTGTAGGGGGTGCTGCCGGGGGCAGTAGGGACAGGACTTAGCTGTGATGACTATAAAGGAAGGATCTTTACTGTGGCTGCGGGACCCGAACTGACCCTGTGATCCCCCTGGGGATTGTAGCTCCTGGCCTGTGCTGCCTAATTTCACCACTAGGGGGCGCACTAAGACTAGTCGGCTTCTTGATGTTCATTGTAGGCTCTGAAGTTTTACATTGTTTTGGTTTTGTGTGCAGTTATGTAACCAAAAAAAATCTACATTTGTCAGTTGCACTTTCACGACAAACAGATTGCACAACAGTACTTGTATGAAGTGAACTGTAAAATAATTTTTAAAAAATCATTTTTACAGTGCTAATATTTGTAATAAAAATAATATACACTTTGATTTCAGTTACAACATAGAAAACTATATGAACATGTAGAAAAACATCCAAAATATTTAATACATTTCAATTGGTATTCTATTGTTTAAAAGTGCGATTAAAACTGTGATTAATCATGATAAAATCTTTTAATCGTGATTACTTTTTTTGAGTTAATTGCGTAAGTTAACTGCGATTAATCAACAGTCCTTCTATCTATCTATCTATCTCCATACAACCCCTCTATCTATCTAATCTAATCTATCTATCCCCATACACACTCCATCATCTGTCACCCTCTCTCTCAGACAATATAATATGGAGATATACCTATCTCATAGAACTGGAAGGGACCTTGAAAGGTCATCAAGTCCAGTCCCCTGCCTTCACTAGCAGGACCAAGTACTATCCCTGACCATTTGTTTGTTTGTTTTTTTTTTTTTTTTTTGGCCCCAGATCCCTAAATGGCCCCCTCAAAGATTAAACTCACAACCCTGGGTTTTGACGGCCAATGCTCAAACCACTGAGTTATCCCTCCCCTAATATGTAGTCATATTATATGTTATATGAATTTGTACTATACATTATATTATAGACAAGATTATGTTGAATTTTGCTTGTTCTTGCTCACTGATGTCAAGGCACATATCCCAGAATAACCTGCCACAGTTTATATCAGTTTTGGCTCTAGCAAATGTAAAATGTGCCAAAGCACAGGGGCAGGACGATATTGTAGCAGGGTTGTGAGGTCGGGTGTTCATGGCTCCTCCGAACTTGGAATGTAGCATCCAAACGTGACATGGAAAAGGGAAGTGCCAAGGGTAGCACTTGCAGGAACTCGTGTGTTGAACTTAAACTTCAAGAGATTTACAGGGGCTTTTAGCTTGTAAACAACCATAATATAAACTGAAGTGGGTCTGAGGGTGAATCTTGGAAAAACACCTACCGAGTAAGGTGAACATTGCCTGAAAAAGTTTCCTGAAAGGGTTAGTGTTATATTGAGTCTTTCTGTTCTGGGTTGTGTTGCCTTGTCTTAGGCAATCAACTCAGTTAAGCTTGGTTATTTGGTCTCCTGAACATTTTTAATACCCAGCAACAAGTTTAGCTGAGATGTTGGCTACACATTTTAATGAGGCGTTGCAGAATTTTTTGCAACGGTTGCAAGGGTTTTTTTTATAATGTCGATTTTTATTTTTAAGAATTATTTTCAGTTTTTATGGATTGAAATGCTCAGAGTTGAGGGAAATAATGGGAGATCAGACAATCATTTAATGCCAATAGATGCTGAGATTTAAAAAAGTTAAAACTTCATAACTGTTAAAACACAAACTGGCGACATCACGTGTCAAAATACAAAAAGGAAATAGTCTTAAATCAATAACTTGTACCTGTTGGTACTATTTGTTCGCTGGTCCATTTGTAAAAAATCTAATTTAAAAATCTAAACCAAGCAGCAGTTTTGTATTCCACCTATTTTTGCATTTTAATTATGCCCAGTGGAAATATTATTTGTTGGTTTATGTGTGTACAGTGAAATTCATTTTTATCAACACTTACTGCCACAAATCAAATCCTCCCAAGCCTAATTTTAATTAATAATTGGCAAGCCGGCCAGGGGACTATTAGCCAGTATTAGCCACACCAGCTGGAACTGAGTAGCAACCCGGTCATTTGGATTTTGGCTAGTAATCTCTGGGAAGAAACCTCCAGGCATCGAAAGAAGGAAAGATAAACTTACAAATAACAGATGCTCAACTACATTTCAACCTCCCGTTTACAGACAATTAAGAATGCAATCAATTATAAACAGAGGTCTAACTGTTCCTTACATGTGTTTTATGGAGCTCAGTGAGGTTATGCATATAATTGCGGTTTTCAATCGTTTGCATTGGAATGTGGATGAACTGGGTGATTGTGGAAAAGGAAATGTGTAATTGGTTTACACTTCTTCCTTAATTAATATTGTAGCATCTTATCAGGAACCTGCACAAAACTCAATATAAGGACAAGAGATTATTCCACAGTCCGGTTCTTCTGAGCTTTGTGACTCCAAATTTCACATGGGTTGATTGGTTCCATTTCAGGATTATGTGGATCTTGGATGTCCATTTGGGACAGGGCTGATATCAAAAGGCACATTAACTATTTCGAACATCGATGGCATTGAGACGCTGGCTACTGAGGAAGAGGATGGTGTATAATACGCATGACATTGCTAAGCTGTTTAACCAAACCCAGGTAAAAAACAACAAATTAATTGCAATAAATAAGGTGAAGGCAAGGAAAAATTGTGTCATTAGAGAAATTATTTGAGGTGCTTATGGGAGTTATACGCTAATTACCGTAGCCAGCCCATGGGGGATAATGAAAAAGGAAATTTGCCCAATCTTATTAAAGGTGAGCAATGAGCCAAGTGGTCTTGTTTCAGTGCAGGGGTGGGCAAACCTTTTGGCCCAAGGGCCACATCGGCATTGCAAAACTGTATGGAGGGCCGGGTAGGGAAGACTATGCCCCCCCAAACAGCCTGGCCCCGGCCCCCTCCCACTTCCTGCCCCCTGACTGCCTCATGGCAGGCCATGAATGCTCACGAAATTAACAATTCAGAGATATTTAAATAAACTCTACTTAATAAAGAGACATTTTAGTGGAAATAAACAGAAAACCTTACTTATTAAGATAAATATACCATCATAATAACATATTACAATAATTAAACCAAACATAACCCCTTTCCACGCCCTCTTTGATTAACGTGAACAACGCAGCTGGTCACCCTTTTTTTACAATGACATCAAAGTCCGGTGTCATTCTTGCTGTGGAAATCCGCAATACCGAGCTGAGATTCTGATCAGTTAACTGGGATCTGTAGCGAGATTTGTTGTAATTCATCAGGGAAAATGTTTGTTTGCACACATAGGTGGAGCCAAACAAAACAAGGATTTTCTGTGCCACCTTGCGGATATTTGGGAACTTTGTTTCACTCAAGGAGGCATAAAACTCATTGTCAATTAAATTAGTACAATTAAAGGGGCAAAGGAATTAATATAAAAATGAATGAACTTTGATTGAAAGATTTAAATAAAGGGTCACCTGCCTAATCAATTGTTTTGTTTTTTGTTTGTTTTCTAGCATGCATTGTTTTCATTCATTTGTCCTGTAAGTGGAGCAACATTTGTCTTGTCCTATACATGTGTTATATGTTTGTGTGTGTCACATAATTATTTTGCTGCTTCCTCTTGCAACAATATCATCCGTAAACCTGTCTGCCAGAAAGAGTTTCACAATCACTCTTCCCTCTTCCATGGGCGAGTGAAATGGGCACTGTTATTGTCTAGCCTACCCCCTGTGTGATAATAACTTGTACCAGGCCATGGGTACTTCAGAGGAGCGCTTCGAGCTCTAAATAAGCTGGTGAAGCTGCCACAAGAGGCTGATCTGAAATGTCACCCAGGCAAGGCGCGTCTGCTCACTCAGTTTCATTTTAGAAATTACCTTGTCTAGAGACAAACAGACTCCATCTCAACAGCAGGGAGACCTACATTTACATTCACCTTTGCCTGTCCGCGTATCTGCCTTAAAATCTATTCTAGGCCTTATCGGCTACAGCAGAAGCGCTATACCTGCCTCAGTCAAAGTGGTGCTGGACAGAGGCCCACACAAAGGCAGTTGCTGTTCTGAAAAAACCCTGTAACTTCTGCGGTAGTTCTGGTCCCGCCAAACCTTTCCATCAGGAAGTTACTCCCAACAAAACAGCGCTATTGCTTTTTTGTGTACGCTCGACTCAGCCCACTACGCAACGCTCTGCTGTGGTGTGTGCACTGAAACGCCTCGCTTCGTCTCATCTGCAGTTGCTTTTCCTATCTAATTCAACGGGGCTCTGTAACACCCTGGCAGAATTCCTCCCTTTCTGGAGGAAAACGAAGGAGAAAGAAAGAAATGTCCCTCCAAGAACTGAGTTTTTCATTTTCAACATCAAAAGTTTTTGATGGAAAAATTTGAGTCAGTTTCAGCTGTGGCTGCATTTCGACGGGAGCTGGTTGCAGATGGCCTGAGACTATTTCCCAGGGTAGGAATTCAAACCTGCACCTCCCAGACTCAGGGCACCGTTCCCAGCTCTGTTACAAAACCTCCTTCGCAGACCTTGGCCGACAGTTTCCAAAGTGGCCCGTAATTTATGTTCACCTGCTCTAGGGGTGCTGCCACTGGCAGAAGAGGCAGATGTTTGTTGTGATGGATGTAAATAGACTTGGAAGGATAAGATTTTCATCGGTAAACATTGATCAACGTCGATTTCACCAGACACACCCACCCAATGAATAGATATGAGCATCAAAATCACAAAATTTTCTGATAGACTTAGTAAGAAAAATGCTGGCTGAGAATTTATGAGAGTTTGATTTTAGGCTCTTTGCTTTGCATATTCTGACAGGTCATATTGACAATTTGTGCTTTAACAGTTAGAAAACTTTAACGTTTTGAATCTCAGCATCTTCTGTCATTACATCGTTATGGCCCTCCATTATTTCCCACAACTGTGAAAATTTAAATGGATAAAAGTAGAAAAAAATGCTAAAAAATAAAGATTTCTATTATCCATTGAAATAAAAAAGCTAAAAATAAGATTCAGCCAACCCTAGATATAACAAGATGCTTTATCGAGAATTGTAGCTCCTAGCCTGTGCTGCCTGATTTCACCACTAGGGGTCACTGTAAGACTAAGCAGGCCCACCCACTAGAATTAAAATTTCCCCCCATCAAAATAAATTTAAAAATCTCCAAAGAATTTGGTCTCTGGTTTGTTTTATTCAGTGCAACAAAATAAAGGGGAAGCAAATCCGGCTGGGAGCCCAGAGCCCCTGGAAGGGGACAGTGGCTGCAGAGAGGGGCAGACGCAAGCAGAAAGGGTGTTAATGAGTGCCCTATGGCCATTGCATGGGTGGGGGATCAGGAGAGGAACTGCATGAGAAGGAGCCCAGCGAGGGCTGGGATGAGGAGCCCAACTGGGCCCCGTGCGGTGACAGGTGCTTTGCATTTGAGAGTTAGATCCATACCGGTCCCTGCAAGGGACCCCGAAGCATCTGTTATATGTGCACAGACAGCCTCAGTAGTGCAGCCCTTCATGGTCATCGATGTGGCTGTTCCACCTGTGTGGGAAAGAAAAGCAGGTGATGAGTGTCAGGGAGCAAATCCACTCCTTGACAGGTTTAGGACACAATAGCCTCTCCTGCCTCTCCTCTGCTCCTCAGAGCTCATTCCAGGTCCCTCACAGCCTCCATCGCCCCATCTCCTCCGCTCTCCACGGCGTGTCTGGCCCTGGATCGGAGCAGGCCTATTGGCCACAACATTCACTTAGCAAAGCAGCAGCTCACTGTTGGTGTTAGGAGTGGGATTTCTAAGAGGTTTTGTGGCACCATGACAGGACTCTGCAATCTAGGTTCAGTTCCCAGCTCTGCCACAGTCTTCCTGTGTGGCCTTAGGCACGTCTCCTTGTGTCTCTGTGTCTCAGTTTCACCATCTGTGAAATGGGTAAAATGCTTCTTCTGCCTGTTTGGATTGCAAGCTCTTTGACTCAAGAACTGCCACAATGAACTTGTTCAGTGCCTGGCACAACAAGGGTCTCCCATTTCTGTCTGGGTCTGTGCAGCACCTGGCCCCAGGGGATGCACTGCTACAGACTGGAAACAGAACTGCTAGGCAGCAGTTCTGCAGAAAAGGACCTAGGAGTTACAGGGGACGAGAAGCTGGATATGAGTCACCAGTGTGCTCTTGTTGCCAAGAAGGCTAACGGCATTTTGGGCTGTATAAGTAGGGGCATTGCCAGCAGATCGAGGGACATGATCATGGTGAGGCCTCACCTGGAGTACTGTGTCCTGTTTTGGGCCCCACACTACAAGAAGGATGTGGAAATATTGGAAAGAGTCCAGCAGAGGGCAACAAAAATGATTAGGGGTCTGGAGCACATGACTTATGAGGAGAGGCTGAGGGAACTGGGATTGTTTAGTCGGCAGAAGAGAAGAATGAGGGGGGATTTGATAGCTGCTTTCAACTACCTGAAAGGGGGTTCCAAAGAGGATGGAGCTCGGCTGTTCTCAGTGGTACCTGATGACAGAACAAGGAGTAATGGTCTCAAGTTGCAGTGGGGGAGGTCTAGGTTGGATATTAGGAAAAACTTTTTCACTAGGAGGGTGGTGAAGCACTGGAATGGGTTATAGATTCATAGATTCTAGGACTGGAAGGGACCTCGAGAGGTCATTGAGTCCAGTCCCCTGCCCGCATGGCAGGACCAAATACTGTCTAGACCATCCCGGATAGACATTTATCTAACCTACTCTTAAATATCTCCAGAGATGGAGATTCCACAACCTCCCTAGGCAATTTATTCCAGTGTTTAACCACCCTGACAGTTAGGAACTTTTTCCTAATGTCCAACCTAGACCTCACTTGCTGCAGGTTAAACCCATTGCTTCTTGTTCTATCCTTAGAGGCTAAGGTGAACAAGTTTTCTCCCTCCTCCTTATGACACCCTTTTAGATACCTGAAAACTGCTATCATGTCCCCTCTCCGTCTTCCCTTTTCCAAACTAAACAAACCCAATTCTTTCAGCCTTCCTTCATAGGTCATGTTCTCAAGACCTTTAATCATTCTTGTTGCTCTTCTCTGGACCCTTTCCAATTTCTCCACATCTTTTTTAAAATGCGGTGCCCAGAACTGGACACAATACTCCAGCTGAGGCCTAACCAGAGCAGAGTAGAGCGGAAGAATGACTTCTCGTGTCTTGCTCACGACACACCTGTTAATACATCCCAGAATCATGTTTGCTTTTTTTGCAACAGCATCACACTGTTGACTCATATTTAGCTTGTGGTCCACTATAACCCCTAGATCCCTTTCTGCCGTACTCCTTCCTAGACAGTCTCTTCCCATTCTGTATGTGTGAAACTGATTTTTCCTTCCTAAGTGGAGCACTTTGCATTTGTCTTTGTTAAACTTCATCCTGTTTAACTCAGACCATTTCTCCAATTTGTCCAGATCATTTTGAATTATGACCCTGTCCTCCAAAGCAGTTGCAATCCCTCCCAGTTTGGTATCATCTGCAAACTTAATAAGCGTACTTTCTATGCCAATATCTAAGTCGTTGATGAAGATATTGAACAGAGCCGGTCCCAAAACAGACCCCTGCGGTACCCCACTCGTTATGCCTTTCCAGCAGGATTGAGAACCATTAATAACAACTCTCTGAGTACGGTTATCCAGCCAGTTATGCACCCACCTTATAGTAGCCCCATCTAAATTGTATTTGCCTAGTTTATCGATAAGAATATCATGCAAGACCGTATCAAATGCCTTACTAAAGTCTAGGTATACCACATCCACAGCTTCACCCTTATCCACAAGGCTCGTTATCCTATCAAAGAAAGCTATCAGATTGGTTTGACATGATTTGTTCTTCACAAATCCATGCTGGCTGTTCCCTATCACCTTACCACCTTCCAAGTGTTTGCAGATGATTTCCTTAATTACTTGCTCCATTATCTTCCCTGGCACAGAAGTTAAACTAACTGGTCTGTAGTTTCCTGGGTTGTTTTTATTTCCCTTTTTATAGATGGACACTATATTTGCCCTTTTCCAGTCTTCTGGAATCTCTCCTGTTTCCCATGATTTTCCAAAGATAATAGCTAGAGGCTCAGATACCTCCTCTATTAGCTCCTTGAGTATTCTAGGATGCATTTCATCAGGCCCTGGTGATTTGCAGGCATCTAACTTTTCTAAGTGATTTTTAACTTGTTCTTTTTTTATTTTATCTGCTAAACCTACACCCTTCCCATTAGCATTCACTATGTTAGGTATTCCTTCAGACTTCTCGGTGAAGACCGAAACAAAGAAGTCATTAAGCATCTCTGCCATTTCCAAGTTTCCTGTTACTGTTTCTCCCTCTTCACTAAGCAGTGGGCCTACCCTGTCTTTGGTCTTCCTCTTGCTTCTAATGTATTGATAAAAAGTCTTCTTGTTTCCCTTTATTCCTGTAGCTAGTTTGAGCTCATTTTGTGCCTTTGCCTTTCTAATCTTGCCCCTGTATTCCTGTGTTGTTTGCCTATATTCATCCTTTGTAATCTGTCCTAGTTTCCATTTTTTATATGACTCCTTTTTATTTTTTAGATCGTGCAAGATCTCGTGGTTAAGCCAAGGTGGTCTTTTGCCACATTTTCTATCTTTCCTAACCAGCGGAATAGCTTGCTTTTGGGCCCTTAATAGTGTCCCTTTGAAAAACTGCCAACTCTCCTCAGTTGTTTTTCCCCTCAGTCTTGATTCCCATGGGACCTTACCTATCAGCTCTCTGAGCTTACCAAAATCCGCCTTCCTGAAATCCATTGTCTCTATTTTGCTGTTCTCCCTTCTACCCTTCCTTAGAATTGCAAACTCTATGATTTCATGATCACTTTCACCCAGGCTGCCTTCTACTTTCACATTCTCAACAAGTTCCTCCCTATTTGTTAAAATCAAGTCTAGAACAGCTTCCCCCCCAGTAGCTTTTTCCACCTCCTGAAATAAAAAGTTGTCTCCAATGCAGTCCAGGAATTTGTTGGATAGTCTGTGCCCCGCTGTGTTATTTTCCCAACATATATCCGGATAGTTGAAGTCCCCCATCACCACCAAATCTTGGGCTTTGGATGATTTTGTTAGTTGCTTAAAAAAAGCCTCATCCACCTCTTCCACCTGGTTAGGTGGCCTGTAGTAGACTCCTAGCATGACATCTCCCTTGTTTTTTACCCCTTTTAGCCTAACCCAGAGACTCTCAACACTTCCGTCTCCTATGTCCATCTCTACCTCAGTCCAAGTGTGTACATTTTTAATATATAAGGCAACACCTCCTCCCTTTTTCCCCTGTCTACCCTTCCTGAGCAAGCTGTACCCATCCACACCAACATTCCAATCATGTGTATTATCCCACCAAGTTTCAGTGATGCCAACAATGTCATAGTTGTATTTATTTATTAGCACTTCCAGTTCTTCCTGCTTATTCCCCATACTTCTCGCATTTGTATATAGGCATCTAAGATACTGGTTTGATCTTTCCTCCCAGTTTTGTCCTGACCCTCCTTTCTCTCTGCCAATATAGCCCACACTCCCTCTCGTTTCCGACCCATCTCCCAGGTCTCCATGTTCCTCACTTACCTGTGGGCTTTGCTCACCTGTCCCCGTCGAACCTAGTTTAAAAGCAGGTGACGGCAGGAGAGACCTAGGGAGGTGGTGGAATCTCCTTCCTTGGAGGTTTTTAAGGTCAGGCTTGACAAAGCCCTGGCTGGGATTATTTAGTTGGGGATTGGTCCTGCTTTGAGCAGGGGGTTAGACTAGATACCTCCTGAGGTCCCTTCCAACCCGGATATTCTGCAATTCTATGATCCCAATACTCAGACATGCCCTACCACAAAGAGCTTACAGATTAAACTCTAAGTGGGCAAAAGGTGGGCATGGAAGCAGAGACAAAGAAAGGGGAAGCAACTGGACCAACATCACACTGGCTTCTGTTGTAAGATAGCCACCCCCAGATCTGTCACTGAATGACCAGACAGGTTAAAGTGTTCTCCCACTGGTTTTTGAGTATTATGATTCCTGATGTCAGAGATGTGTCCATTAATTCTTTTGCGTAGAGACTGTCCGGTTTGGCCAATGTACACGGCAGAGGGGCATTGCTGGCACATGATGGCATATATCACATTGGTAGATGTGCAGGTGAACGAGCCCCTGATGGTATGGCTGATGTGATTAGGTCCTATGATGATGTCACTTGAATAGATATGTGGACAGAGTTGGCATCGGGCTTTGTTACAAGGATAGGTTCCTGGGTCAGTGGTTTTGTTCAGTGATGTGTGGTTGCTGATGTGTACTTGCCTAAAGCAATACTCAAAAACCAGTGGGAGAACACTTTAACCTGTCTGGCCATTCAGTGACAGACCTGCGGGTGGCTATCTTACAACAGAAAAACTTCAAAAACAGACTCCAACGAGAGACTGCTGAGCTGGAATTGATATGCAAACTAGACACAATCAACAAAGGATTGAATAAGGACTGGGAATGGCTGAGCCATTACAAACATTGAATCTATCTCCCCTTGTAAGTATTCTCACACTTCTTATCAAACTGTCTGTACTGGGCTAGCTTGATTATCACTTCAGACGTTTTGTTTCTCTTACTTAATTGGCCTCTCAGAGTTGGTAAGACAACTCCCACCTGTTCATGCTCTCTGTATGTGTGTCTATATATCTCCTCAATATATGTTCCATTCTATATGCATCCGAAGAAGTGGGCTGTAGTCCATGAAAGCTTATGCTCTAATAAATTTGTTAGTCTCTAAGGTGCCACAAGTACTCCTGTTCTTTTCCCCCTGTTGGGGTCCACTAGGCATAGCTACCAGGTAACTCGGGAGAGTGGAAGGCCACAAGTGCCGATGAAGTTCTTTTGCTCTGGGCCTATCTGAACCCCCAAACTCCATCTTGGGAACTCTCACCTACTTCTATGCTAACTGTTTACATGCTCTGAAGTAGGCTGAAGCAGAAATGTATTGGTCAGCGTTTTTAGCAGATGGCTGCAGTTTCACTCACACTAGCAGAAATAATAGAGATAAGAAGCGGGGTAGTTAGTTTGCAGGCGTCTAACTCAAGGTCGCAAAGACTGAGAAAGTTTTCTCACAAGCTTATGTAGAGCTTATTGTAACAGTTGTCTGGAAGGGAGGGGTAAGGGGGAACAGCCAGACAAAGAGATGTATGCAAACAGTTTGGAGTATAAAAGGTAAAAGTTGTTTGTATTTGTTGCACTGGATTTGAGACATGCTGGTCTCCTAGTGCCATTTCAGAGCTCTGAAATAAACTTGGCTTGCTTTCTCCCCTCGGTGTCTTTATTGGTGCCAAGCACACCGGGCGACGGACCATTGTTGTCCCCTCGAGCCCCCAGGGCAGGCAACACCCCCAAGGGAAGTGAGTGCGGAGGAACCAGGAGCCCAGCGTGGGAGCCCTGAGGAACCCTGGCAGGGGAACACAGGTGCAGTTTCCTTGAACTGTGAACAACATAGGAAAAATAACCCAAAAATAAATGAAGGGAAGTTACCCGTTGTTACAGTCGCAGCAACCTCAATGCATCGGGTCTCGTCTCCAGTGCACTGTATGGTCTTCTCACTGCACTGATCAGTAGACACAGCGACGCAGGCTGGGCAGTGCCGGCCGTTGGGTTTGGTGTCAGCCGGGGGCACTGGGAAGAAGCGGAGCAAACGCAGTCAGCTCGGGGGACGAGCCCCAGGCGGTTTTGGGGCAGGGAGAGCAGCTGGGGGCTGCACAGCTCAGCCCTGGGCGCCCCCTGCAGGGGGAGCTGTAGCTCTGGGGACACCGGGGGCAGCAGGGGCAGGGGGGAGGTTTGCAGCAGGGAGCCCTGGATCCTGCCCCCGGTGGGGCCAGGCGGGTTCACACCTGGTGGGAGGCTAAAGCCCCGCCCACTAAACTCCACCCAGCCAGGATCTGAGTGTTATTCCATGGGGCACCCCCTGCAGGGCGGGAGGACCAGTCTCAGGAAATTATCGTGGGGCAGGTTCCAGGCAGCCGGAGGTGCAGGGGATGGGGGAGGAGAGGCAGAGCTGGGGATAGGTACCTGTAACAGTGGTGGTTCTGCAGGCATCTCCCACACAGCAGGCGATGCCCTGCTTTATTGTCACTCCATTCCCAAAATTCATAGTGAGGGGTCCAACTTTACAACTTCCTGATGTCATACAGCTCTTGGCAATGACCTGTTGCTTCATTCCCACTGCATAGGAGAAGATGTAGATTTATTCCCCTTCCACTCCCACCCCATCAATGCCCTCTGCACAGTGACGGCCCTGTGCCATTATCCTACCTCTACCCATGGGAAAACTAAGGCATGAAAAAGGAGAAGGAAATTCTGAAGGAACTCAAATATAAAATTGCAGAGCTACTCACTGTGGTATGTAACTTATTGCTTAAACCAGCCTCTGGACCAAATGGCAGAGGGTAGCTAATGTAATAGTGATTTTTAAAAGAGGCTCTAGAACGGTAGTGCCGGAACTAGAGGGGGTCAGAGCCCTCCCAATTTTTAAAGTGGAGGGACGTGGCACATACACTTTTCACTAGGGTGGATCTTGCCTCCTTCCCCTCCTCTTCCCCCCGAGGCCCCACCCTCCGACCAGGCCAGCACCCTGGTGGAGCCCAGCCAGGGAGCCCAGGCGGTTTGAGGAGCAGTGCGGACCCTCCACCTGCCCATAGTGCAGGGGCTCCAAGAGGAGTTCCTGGCCTGTCACCCTGCCTCCCAGTCTCCCCACGTGGCCCAGGGCAGGTGAAGATGGAGGGTCCATGACTCTGCACCGGCTCCCCACATCTGACCATGTGGGTCTCTCCAACCTGACTCTGGCCAGGGGGAAGCCTCAAAGCCACAGCCTGGCATGGTAAGGGTCATAGGGGCAGCTGTGGGGAGCTGTGTCCTCATCCCCTGGGCCCCACATCCCCTGCCTTGGTGTGGGGCCCAGGGAATGAGGAAATGGGCTGGGGGCTGCTCTCAGCCCTACCTCACTCTGGTTGGGGGTGGAAGGCTCCCCAGCTCTGTTCCAGCTTCTGGCTTGTCTGGAAGTAGGGCCTCTAGGGGAAAAGGGGGGTGGGCCCTTGCAGGGGAGGGACTGGGGTAGGACCTCAGGGGGCAGGGCCTCAGGAGGCAGGGGCCCCAGGGCCTCCCACTTTTGGGAGAGCTCTGGTGCCCTTGTTCCAGAGGCAATCCTGGCAATATAAGCCGGTAAGTCTGAATTCAGTACCAGAAAAATTGGATGAAACTATAGGAAAGAACAGAATTATCTGAAAAATAGATGAGTACAATATGTTGGGGAAGAGTCAACATGGCTTTTGTAAAGGAAAATCACGCCTCACCAATCTATTAGAATTCTTTGTTGGGGTTGTGACACGACACCCCCTATTCATCATGGGGGCATGATTATGACATAATTATGATGCAATTTGTACAAGATGAGTCATATTAGGAGTCATTGGAAAAGTCATGATTTGCTGAATGTGATTATTTTTTGGGCATGTGTCATTTTGTATCTGCAGTTATGAATATTGACTATGTACCTGTATTTCATATGTGCTTACTCTGTGTAACACCCACAGCTAGCCTTTCAAACACAACAATGGAGAAGCTCGACAGTGCTGATGGCCCATCAGCAAAGACAATGAACTATGTAAGAGCTTAGCCTTCCTGTTAAGGTTTCAGCAAGCCTGTAAATAATGGCTGCCATGATTCAGCAAGGGCATGTGACCAGATCACATGACACTGAACTCTATTTTGGGTATCTGTATTTTTCAGCAAACTGGGCTGGGAATGGAATTTGAAACAAAGGGTTCCTGACATATATTAAAGCTATATAAGGTGGTGTGTGAAATCCCACCTTATATAGCTTTGAATGAAGAGGGAAAAACAATAAGAGAAAATGTGGAAATGGCAGAGGTGCTTAATGACTTCTTTGTTTCGGTCTTCACCAAGAAGGTTGGTGGCGTTTGGATGCCTAATATAGGGAATGCCAGTAAAATGTGGTAGGTTCAGATGCTGAAATAGGGAAAGAACAAGTTAAAAATTACTTGGACAAGTTAGATGTCTTCAAGTCACCAGGCCCCGAGGAAATGCATCCTAGAATACTCAAGGAATTGACTGAGGAGATATCTGAGACATTAGCTATTATCTTTGAAAAGTCATGGAAAACAGGGGAGATTCCAGAAGACTGGAAAAGAGCATATATCATGCTTATCTATAAAAAGGGAAATAAGGGCAATCCAGGCAATTACAGACCAGTCAGCTTAACTTCTGTACCAGGTAAGATAATGGAGCAAATAATTAAGGAATCAATTTGCAAACACCTAGAAGATAATAAAGTGATAAGTAACAGCCAGCATGGATTTGTCAAGAACAAATCATGTCAAACTGACCTGATAGCTTTCTTTGACAGGGTAACAAGCCTTGTGGATAGGGGGAAGCGGTAGATGTGGTATATCTTGACTTTAGTAAGGCTTTTGATACAGTCTCGAATGACTGTCTCATAAACAAACTAGGGAAATACAACCTAGATGGAGCTACTATAAGGTAGGTGCATAACTGGTTGGATAACCGTACTCAGAGAGTAGTTATCAATGGTTCACAGTCATGCTGGAAGGGCATAATGAGTGGGGTCCCGCAGGGATCAGTTCTGGGTCCGGTTCTGTTCAATATCTTCAGCAATGATTTAGAGTATGGTATAGAGAGTACACTTATTAAGTTTGTGGATGATACCAAATTGGGAGGGGTTGCAAGTGCTTTGGAGGATAGGATTAAAATTCAAAATGATCTGGACAAACTGGAGAAATGGTCTGAGGTAAATAGGATGAAATTCAATAAGGATAAATGCAAAGTACTCCACTTAGGAAGGAACAATCAATTGCACACATACAAAATGGGAAATGACTGCCTAGGAAGGAGTACTACAGAAAGGGATCTAGTGGTCATAGTGGACCACAAGCTAAATATGAGTCAACAGTGTAACGCTGTTGCAAAAAAAAAAAAAAAGCGAACATCATTCTGGGATGTATTAGCAGGAGTGTTGAAAGCAAGACATGAGAAGTAATTATTCCGCTCTACTCCATGCTCATTAGGCCTCAACTGGAGTGTTGTGTCCAGTTCTGGGCGCCACATTTCAGGAGATATGAGAACAAATTGGAGAAGGTCCAGAGAAGAGCAACAAAAATGATTAAAGGTCTAGAAAACATGACCTATGAGGGAAGATTGAAAGAATTGGGTTTGTTTAGTTTGGAAAAGAGAAGACTGAGAGGGGACATGATAACAGTTTTCAAGTACCCAAAGGGTTATCACAAGGAGGACGGAGAAAAAATACTGTCCTTCACCTCTGAGGACAGGAGAAGCAGCATTGGGCTTAAATTGCAGCAAGGGAGGCTTAGGTTGGACATTAGGAAAAATTTCTTAACTGTCAGGGTGGCTAAGCACTGGAATAAATTGCCTAGGGAGGTTGTGGAATCTCCATCCTTGGAGATTTTTAAGAGCAGGTTGGACTAACACCTGTCAGGGATGGTCTAGATGATACTGGTCCTGCCATGAGTGCAGGGGACTGGATTTGATGACCTCTTGAGATCCCTTCCAGTCCTATGATTCTTTGATCATCTAGGGGTCCTCCCTTCCCACCTGAGAGAACTCCTGGAAACACCTGAGAAGCAAAGACTGAACTGTGGGAAGTGCTGGTCCCAGGTTAAAAGGATTTCTAACCCATGTATGGACTGCTAGGGTGGGAAATTGCTAATTTGTATCCAGTCTATCTAGTATATTAGGGTAGTTTGCGGATTTGTTCATTTGCTAGGTAATCTGCTTTGAGCTGTTTGCTGTCACTTATCACTTAAAATCCATCTTTTGTAGTTAATAAACTTGTTTTTTGCTTTATCTAAACCAGTGTGACTTTGAGTGAAGTGTCTGGAGAAAAATCTCAGCTTGGTCTACACAGGCTTGTTTCATATTCCTCTCCACATTGAGGGAGGGGTGAACCGGGTAATAAATTCATCCTATTCAGGGTTTTGACCAGGGCAGGACAGTACACTTCTGGGGTCCTAGGCTGGGGAGCTTGGGGTTATTTTGGCTGTAGCCTCTCTATTGTTGGTTCATGCAGTGGCTGATTATAGCCTACATGCAACTGCAGGTGGGTGAGTCCCTGCCTGTGAGGATATTGGTGTAAGTGTAGGACCGGGAGTGGTCTGCAGCTTGTCACAGCAGCACAGGGTGAGAGGGAGCCCAGGCTGGTGAATCAGAGGTCTCAGTCCTACCCCAGTTCAAGTAGCACTCTGGGGGTACAACCCATCACAGGGGTCAACCAGCACATGGACAAGGGGGATCCAGCGGCTATAGTGTACTTCGGCTTTCAGACAGCCTTTCACTAGGTCCCTCATGAAAGTCTCACAAGCAAAATAAGCTGTCATGGGATAAGAGGGAAGGTCCTCTCCTGGACTGGTAACTGGTTAAAACACAGGACACAACGGGTAGGAATAAATGGTTCATTTTTACAGTGGAGAGAGGTCCCACAAAGCAATTTAGTCACCTAACTTCCACCTTTGACACCAAAATCCAACGTTTCAATCCTCAAGCTCCCAGCTCAGCGGCTGCCTGACCCCGTAAGCTCCTTAAGTTCCTAAATTTCTGCTGTGAGTAACCACACAGCTGCCTAAATCCTGACACCTGACACCTAGCTCATGGTTAGGCCTCAGCAGGACCACAAAGTAGGCGTTCCCCTGCCTATCTCAGATATAGCGTCTGATCCAGGAGACAAGCTCTCAGACGGGTGACATGGGTGGACCCCCCACAAAACACAGCTGCAGGAGGTGCTATTTGTCATGCTCCCTCCCCCCGCCTTGTGCCCAACAGTCCAATGCTCAGAGCACTCCCCAGTGTGTGGCACAGTCAGGGTCCAGTTCACGTCCCAGTGTTGGCCGGGTCAGGTTTTTCTCAGTACATGTCGGTAAACTTTGATTTCACCAAACACCCACAAACCGACCCAATATTCCCATCCATGATGATTGAAATGTCCAGATTGGCCAAGTAGCAGGAATGCTGCCTGAGAACGTATCAGAGTTGGATTGAAGGCTGTTTCCTTGGTATAATTTGACACACAATGTTGAGAGTTTGTGGTTTAAAGGTTAGAAAGCTTTACCTTTTTGAATTCCATCAGCTATTGTCATTAAATCATTATTGTCTGAACCCGCCCCGCCCACCAGCCACCATTTCCTGCAACTGTGAACATTTCAATGGATTAAAACATGTTTAAAAATTGACATTGTCAAAATGAGAACAAGGTAAAAATCAAATTCTGCCAAGCTGAAATATTGAACCTGAATGCAACGGCTGCAAGAAGAGGGCTCCAGAGATACCCGCTCCATAGTCCAGTGCAAGTGGGGGAGATTTGAAGCTGGTTTTGTCATGTCCCAGCTGAGCCCCCATCTGCTGAGGTCTCAGGGCAGCCCCTTCTCCTCGGCTGTCTTTTGCAAAGAAGCACTGATGAGGTTTAGACACTGGACTCCCGGTGAGGGGTTCCCAGCTGTGGAGCCCAACCAGACCTCTGTGCAGCCCAGACTTAGATGTTGAAATCCTGGGGGAGGAGGGTTAGGCCACACCCCTCTCCTCAGCGTTTCCTATTGGCTGGCTTAGGCAGGTGCCTGCCCTGTCGATCCCATCCTCGGGCACCTCCCTCTCCCCATGTGCCATGGGGGGAGCCTGAGACCCCTGACCCTAGAGACCACTGGGAGTTCGGCATCACAATGCTGAGCCTAAGGCCCCATTGTGGAGCTAGCCACAGGCTCTGGCATAGAACCCAGACGTCCTGGCTCCTTAACCACTGCTCAGACCCACCCACCCCACGTCCTTCCCGGAGCTGGGACTAGAATAGGACCCATGTGTCCTGGGTCCCCAGACTGTTCCCTCACCCAGGTCGGTTAGGGTCCAGCTCACCTACCAATTGTGGTTTCTGTCACAATGATGCCACAAGAGTCATACCCAGCGGCGCAGGTCTGTACGGTGCCCGAACAGCTGGTTCCTGATCCTTCACAAACCTCACACTCCAGACAGGACCCTAGAGAAGGAGAGAGAATATGAGCTCCTTGGATATGTCCCTCCCTCGCCTTCCCCTGGGTTTGATCCACACTAGCTGGAGATCTGGCCCCACTGACTCCAGTGCAGCTATGGCGACAGACCCCAGCTGGGGAGCAGACAGAAATCCAGTTCCTAGCCTCTTGCGCTCTCGTTACTCAGATTCAAATCTGGTTCCTTCCAGGCAAACTCGCAGTGGAAGATCCTCTTTCCAAAATCTCCTTGTTCATTGGCCAGCTGGGGAATGTAACCAGTCAGGGCACGTTTTCAGGGACTCCAACTCCAACCATTACCTCCCAGCTCCAGGATTGGTTCACTCATCGCCACGGGAACTTGGGACTCCCAGGCATCTCCTCAGGGGCTGTTTCCAGTCACACCTGGCCCCTGTTATTCTGCTGCTGCTGCTTTTCAGTTACTTTCATAAACAACTTTATAGGACAGGCTGCACTGGGCTTTTGTGACATCGGAGAAGTCAGAACATCAGACCCCATAGAAACAGAGCCCCACTCACCGATTCCCAGGAGAGCAGCGAGGACACAGATGACAAGAGACGACTTCATAGTGATGGGGAAGCAGTAGATCAGTTCTGTGGTCTCTGATTCACCCAAATCTCCAGTTGGGGGATCGATCACAGATGGGCTGAAATGAGATTGGACGAGAGATTGCACATGCATGAGCCAGTTGACGGGGTGAGTGTAACCTCAGTGCCATTTGCCACAGTTCTGGGGTAGCCACAACTCTGACCCCTTTGTGGCTGGTATGTTCCTGGCACCCACACGGAGAATGTGATACAAATATCAAATATTCCTGCTGGAAGGTGACAGTGTAACACAATTTTACTTCTCCGACTTCAGAACGATAACACATAAGATCCAAAAAGCAGAGACAAAATAGGCTGGTCCCTAAACAGAGGGAGACAAAGCAGGCTGCTCTCATAGGCAGAAATCCAGGGGTCTAGTTACAGACAGAGAGATAACTTGATCTTAGAAGATTTTCCTTTATGCTACTAGCTGGGGGGGGGGGGGCAAAATCCCCTCNGTCAGGGCACGTTTTCAGGGACTCCAACTCCAACCATTACCTCCCAGTTCCAGGATTGGTTCACTCATCGCCACGGGAACTTGGGACTCCCAGGCATCTCCTCAGGGGCTGTTTCCAGTCACACCTGGCCCCTGTTATTCTGCTGCTGCTTTGTAGTTACTTTAATAAACCATTTCAAGCAACAGGCTGCGCTGGGCTTTTGTTACATGGGAGAAGTCAGAACTTTGGACCCTGTAGGAAAAGAACTGACTCACCCGTAGCCAGGAGAGCAGCGAGGATGCAGACGACAAGAGAAGCCTCCATGGTGGTGGGGAAGCAGTAGATTGGCGCTGGGGTCTGTGATGCAGCCAAATCTCCAGCCAGGGGATTTATCACAGATGGGCTGAAATGAGATCAGAAGAGGGACTGCACAAGGTAATGGAGCAAATCATTAAACAATCAATTTGCAGACATTTGGAAGACAATAAGGTGATAAATAAAAAGTCAGTATGGATTTGTCAAGAACAAATCGTGTCAAACTAACCTGATAGCTTTCTCTGACAGAGTAACAATCCTTGTGGATATGGCGGAAGTGGTAGATGTGGTATATCTTTACTTCAGTAAAGCTTTTTATATTGTCTGGCATGACCTTCTCATAAAAAAACCTAGGGGAATACAACCTATAAGGAGCTACTATAAGGTGGATACAAATATCAAATACTCCTGCTGGAAGGTTGCAGCGTAACACAATTTTATTTTTGACACTTCCGAAGAATAACACGGAAGATCCAAAAAAAAAAAAAAAAAACCCACAGAGACAAAGCAGGCTGCTCCTTAAACAGAGGGAGACAAAGCAGGCTGCTCTCATATGCAGAGATCCAGGGTTCTGTTTACAGACAGGGAAGTATCCCAAGCTTAGCAGAACTTTGTTTGTGCTACTAGCTGGATGGGAAATCCCCTCCTCCATGCAAACCAGACCACTAATATGTTCACTGGCTCCTGGCTCTCTGGATTCAGATCTTTGGCTGCTACTGATGCAGGGTCTGGATCCTGTCTTAAAGAGACACAGTCATTTCCCAAGAGTATGTCAAGGCCAATGCTCTGAAGGACCTCAGCTAACAGCCCTGCACCCGAATCCTTCTTGTGTCTTCACAGGGATCTGCTCCAGGCTGGTTCTTTCCAGACTGCCTCTGGTCCCACACTTCCCTGTAGATCAGCCAACTGCACTCCCCTGACCCACCCACTCTTAAAGTGACAGCTTACACCCAAACCGACCTTGATACACAACCCCCCGCTCCCTTCAAGGTGACGCTCAGCCACGCTCCACTTTTAACAGCCGAGGGATCGTAGGCCCCGGGCAAGGATCAACCTTCAACCCTCTGCTGAAGCCAAGTTTCTTTTTCTCCTCCGCCCCTGGTGCTCAGGGCCTGAGGCCTGCATCATCACCCCAGGTTCCCCAGGGGGAGAAGAGGAACGGTACTGACTCCTCCCCTAACTGAGGTTGGGTTTCGCTCCCCACACCGCACAGCAGTGGAACCTATCTCAGGGTCATTCACATTTCCGCAGACCATCAGGCTGCCAAAAACTGGGGGGAGAAATTCCCCCTCCCTGCTGGAGGCAGCAGCCACCTCTGCCCTCTCCCCCAAATGCTGGGCACTGCCCTTGGGCACTTCCCACCCTTAGGGGGGGGTGTCACAGCATTGCCAGTGCTCTGCAGCCACCTCAGTTTCCCCACTTTCAGCACGGGGCTCAGCCGCCCCCTGCTCTGTTATGTCCCATGTTCCTGGTATGGTGAGGGGACGGGCAAAGAGCTGATTTCCCTGCTTCCAGATGAAGGAGTCCAGGAGTTTACCCTGGAGTCACACCCCAGACAGGCATCTGTTTGCACACACTGGGAAGAGAACTGGGGTGTAACAGTGTTACCTCTTGGTGCGACTGACCCAGCCCCACCATTGTTTCTTTCCTTTAGCTACCCCACTGGCATGCTGGCTCTCGCCTTCATTTGCATCTTTATGGGGATGGGGATGGAATCCAGGACTCCTGGGTTCTCTCCTCATCTCTGGGAGGGGAGTGGGGTCCAGTGGTTTAGAGCAGGGGGGGGCTGGGAGCCAGGACTTCTGGGTTCTCTCCCCCGGGGCTGGGGGGGGGGGGGGGGCTGGTGGGTAGGGGGGGGGGGGGGGGAGCCAGGACTCCTGGGTTCTCTTCCGGGCTCTGTGAGGGGAGTGGGGTCTAGTGGTTAGAGCAGGGGGTTGGGAGCCAAGACTCCTGGGTTCTCTCCCCAGCTCTGGGAGGGGAGTGGGNGGTCTAGTGGTTAGAGCAGGGGGTTGGGAGCCAGGACTCCTGGGTTCTCTCCCTGGCTCTGGGAGGGGAGTGGGGTCTAGTGGTTAGAGCAGGGGGTTGGGAGCCAGGACTCCTGGGTTCTCTCCCTGGCTCTGGGAGGGGAGTGGGGTCTAGTGGTTAGAGCAGGGGGTTGGGAGCCAGGACTCCTGGGTTCTCTCCCTGGCTCTGGGAGGGGAGTGGGGTCTAGTGGTTAGAGCAGGGGGTTGGGAGCCAGGACTCCTGGGTTCTCTCCCTGGCTCTGGGAGGGGAGTGGGGTCTAGTGGTTAGAGCAGGGGGTTGGGAGCCAGGACTCCTGGGTTCTCTCCCTGGCTCTGGGAGGGGAGTGGGGTCTAGTTGTTAAAGCATCCATACACCAGAGGGGTTTCACTTACCAAATCCTCCTTAGGGGCCTCAGGCTCGGTAATGTTTGCCTGGAGTGGAGTACAAGGTGAGTTTGTGAACAAAAAAAAAGATGTACAATCTCTCCGTTGTCTGCGTGTGTGTTTCTCTCTCTCCTCCTTTTCTAGACAGGTTCAGCTGTACGCTCTGATGTGAGATAGAAACTTAAAATTCTTCACATTCGTCTTTGGTAGAGTCGATAGATTTCTATTCCTGTCGCCAGCGCTGGCCCCTACCCACAGCGCTGTGACATCCCCAGGGTATGTCCAGACCAATGTACCACAGCTAATGGTACAATCCACCCCTGCCCTGCACCCTTGGGTGCCTTCCAATGCCCTGCAGAAATAACTTCCCCCGGGCCACTCACAAACACCCTCCCGTGTGCGAGCTGCACCCTGAGTGTGTGCGTGTGACTGCAGGCTGCCGGCCACACCTGGGTTACACTTTGGCTCTCCCCAGCCTTGGTTATATTGCACGGCAATGCCAACACACCCACAGTTCCAGATTCTTATACAGAAACATATGTCCCGTCCTGCCCGGCCCTCTCCCAGACAACACGGGCTGATGTAAAGTCCGTCATTTTATTACTGGAATTGATATGTGCACAATCTTGTCAGCCCAAATGGCGTTTCCCAGACACTTCAGTTCAAACACATTGGATTAGATAAAACAGTAAAGCAAGTTGATTAACTACAGAGAGTTAGATTTGAAGTGAGTACAAGTACTAGACATAGAAGTCAGTAATGGTACCAGAAAAAGGAAGATAAAACATGACTAATTGAACAAGTTACATTAGATTCACAGCCAAGTTTTCTCACCACGTCCTTCAGCAGGTTACTGACCAGACTCTTAGGGTATAGCTACACTGGCGCGTTACAGCGCTGCAACTTTCTCGCTCAGGGGTGTGAAAAAACACCCCCCCACACCCCCCCGAGGCAGCAAGTTACAGCGCTGTAACGCGCCAGTATAATCAGTGCCTGCAGCGCTGTAATCCCCTTGTGAAGGTGGAGTACCTGGAGCGCCGGGAGAGCTCTCTCCCAGCGCTGGCGCACGACCACACTCGCACTCCGAGTGTAGCCACGGCCTTAGCTCAGGAACCATTCCTGCCCCTCCCCCTCCAGTCCAACACTGCTTCCTTTGTCCTTCAGGTGCCGTGAATGCAGTGGGGGGTGTTTTGGGGGATCGCACCTCCCTTTTTATTGTTCTCTCCCCCCTTTGAGATGCATTTCCAGCTGGGAACATGGTGACAGGCCCTGTGTGTGGATGGGAACTCCACGCTTTCTTTGCTAAGTTGTGGATTTTTCACCCCAGCTCCCTTTCCTGCCAAAGAACTGCCACTTATCAGATAATGGCCCATTAACAATTGTCTGAGGCCTCAGCTTGCCCTTTGTCCCTGAGGGTCTGGTTTGCCCACTGCCCAGACTTGGGACAGGTCTGAGTAACAGCATCCAGTGGAAACTTACAACCTTACATGCAGTGTTGCCACACATATTTCACCAGGACATTAACGCCCAGCAATGGGGCTGGCCTGAGGGAAAATGGAGCCCTGGGTGAACATGTATTTTGGCACCCCTGGCTCCCACTCTCTCCCTAGAGCCCCCCCCCCACCCCTGCCAATTGCCCCTGCTGCCTCCCTGGGCTTCCTCCCCATTGTCCTTGGCCCTATTATTTCACCCGGCTTCCCTCCCCACACCCCCGATTGCCCCTGGCCCCAGTTCCCTCCCTGTGCTTCCCACGTACCCCCCATTGTTCCTGGCCCCCCTGCCTCCCTGGGTTCCCCACCCATTCTCACATTGCCCCCGGACCCCACTGCTTCCCCACCATTGCTGTGGAAGGATCCTCCTCATTCTACCCCTCTTCCAGTCCCCCCTCGGCTCCCATCCCCCTTCTGCTCCCATTCCCTCTCAGCCACCTTAGATGTCTACACACAAATGTAAGGAGCATGGGGAATCAAGAGGAAGAACTGGAAGAATCCGTACACAAGCTAAATAATTATTTAATTGGCATCACAGAGACTTGGTGGGAGAAATCTCATGAGTGGAATCTGCGTATGGAAAATGAAGGCAAGAGAAGGAAATGTCCCCACAGGAACTGAGTTTTTTCATTAAAAAAATGGGGAGGGATGGAAAAGCGGGGAGGAAAAGGCACCTTTTTCATCCCGTTTTCAGCATCAAAAAGTTTTTGACAGAAAAATTTGAGCCAGTTCTAACTGTGGCTTCATTTTGATGGGACCTGCTTGCAGATGGCCTGAGATCATTTCCCAGGGCAGGAACTTGAAACGGCGCCTCTCAAATTCACGGTCCTGTTCCCGACTCCACTACAGAAATGCCCGCACAGACCTTGGCAGACACTTTCCAAAGTGGACTGTAATTTAGGTCGACCTGCGCTAGGGGTGCTGTCAGGGGCAGAACAGGCAGCAGCTGGCTAAGAGGGATACGACTCGGTTTGGCAGGATAAGATTTTCACCAGAAAACGCTGATAATGTCGATTTCACAAGACACACCCAAACCAAGACATAAGATATTTGCACTGATAACAAATTTTTCCGATAGGCATGGTAAAACAAATACTTCTTGAGACTGTATTGGAGTTTGATTTTACGCTATTTTCTTTGTATATTTTGACAGGTGATGGTGACAATTTGTGCTTTAACAGTTATCAAAATTTAACGTCTTCAATCTCAGCATTTACAATCATTAAATAATTACAGGTTTCAGAGGAGCAGCCGTGTTAGTCTGTATCCGCAAAAAGAACAGGAGTACTTGTGGCACCTTAGAGACTAACAAATTTATTAGAGCATAAGCTTTCGTGGGCTACTGCCCACTTCTTCGGATGCATAGACTGGAACATATAGTAAGGAGACATATATACATACAGAACATGAAAAGGTGGGAGTAGCCATATCAACTCTAAGAGGCTAATTAATTAAGATGAGCAATTAATAACAATAAATTTGTTAGTCTCTAAGGTGCCACAAGTACTCCTGTAAATAATTATTGTTGCCCCCAGACCATTTCCCGCAACTGAGAACATTTAAATTGATAAAAATAGTAAAAATCTTTAAAAATAAATTTCAATATTATCCCTCAAAATTATAAAAAAATTAAAATCAAACCCTACATACAAATGACGATTCTTTATCGGGAATTGTAGCTCCCGGCCTGTGCTGCCTAATTTCACCACTAGGGGTGACTTTAAGATGAAGCACCTGCAACACAGTCCTGCCCACTAGAATGAAAATCTTGCCCATCGAAAGAGATAAAAAAAAAACTCCAAAGAATGAGGTCTCCAGTTTGTTTCATTCAGTGCAAAAAAATAATGGGGAAGAGAATGCGGCCAGGAGCCCAGAGCCCCTGGGAGGGGAGAGTGGCTGCAGAGAGGGGCAGATGCAGGCTGCCGGGGTCTTGTTGAGTGGAGATCAGAAGAGGAGCTTCAGCAGCAGGATCCCAGCAAGGGATGGGACGAGGAGCCCGACTGGTCCCAGAGCTGAGCCAGGTGCTTTGCATTTGACCACAGATAGATCCGCACTGACTCCTGCGATGGTCCCTGAAATCACTTTAAAGTGGGCACAAGTGGCCTCACTAGCGCAGCCCTTCATGGTGATCGATGTGGAAGATCCACCTGGGGGCGGGAGGAGGAAGCAGGGGATTGGTGTGAGAGGTGCAGCTCCATTCCTCAAGCTGGACTAGGACAATTCCCTCCCCTCCTCAGCTCTCCTCCTCAGAGCCCTGCCTAGGTCCCCCACAGCCTCCATCTCCCCATCTGCTCTGCTCCCCCAAGCCTGTCTGGCCCTGGGTGACCTCCGCCTTCTCCTCTCCTCTGATACAGACTCACTGTGTGTCCTAGAGCAAGTGACTGGCAGTGATCTAGAGCCCACCTGGGCTGGATCAGAATTGTATTAGACCCATCGCTCATCTAGCAAAGCGGCAGCTCATTGTTGGTGGCAGTGGTGGGATCTGGGGAATTAAGGCACCATGATGGGACTCTGCAAATCTAGGTTCAATTCCCAACTCCGCTCCAGCCTTCCTGTGGGACCTTGTGCAAGTCACCTCATCGTGCTGTGCCTCAGTTTCCCCCTCTGTAAAACCGGGAGAATGATCCTTCATTTTCCTGTTTAGATCACAAAGTCTTGGGGGCAAGGACTGTCACTATGAACTTGTTCAGTGCCTGGCACAACAGGAGTCTCTGATCTCGGTCAGGGTCTGTGCAGCGCCTGGCACCCCAGAGGCTCCCAATACTAAGCCAGTCCCTACCACGAAGAGAGTACAGATTAAACTCTAGATAGGCAAAAGGTGGGAAGGGAAACAGAGGCAAAGAGAGGGAAAGACACTGGCTCAAGGTCACACAGGAGGCGGCACTGGGAAGAGGACCCAAGTGTCCTGATCTCCAGCCAATAGCTTTACCCAGCAGAGCCCACAGCATCCTGTCCTAGGGTAGGAGTTTGGGACAGATGTGGGACCTGGGGTCCAAAGGCCTGAACTGAACCATGCACCAGCCAGGAATGGACTCTTGGAACAACAAGTGGTAAGTGGTTTCCCAGGGAATCTCTAGGGTGAAGTTAAAGCAAATTCCACACCTCTGGTTACTCCCAAACCAGCCTTGCGAAGCTATGCCATGAGGTGAGGGCACATTTGTCTGCTGATCCCCTGGGACACGAGGCTAAGAACAAAGGTCCCAGTTGTACAAAGGAACTACTGAGCCCTTTTCAAGTGCTGAGACCGTTATCAACTTGTAACAAGAATGAAAACCAAGTTGTGGGGGTTGACACTAGCAGACCCCAATTCTGGATTCGAGGTGACCTTTCCAGACTGCAGGTCCTTTCATTATTTTCAATCTGTGGTTTTCCCATAATGCTCTGACCTTCAGAACGAAGGTGATGGCTTAGGACGCACTGTGGGGCAGCTCACAGCTCTGGGCCATGACGTTGTTCAACCCCCCGTGGAGAATGCGCAGCGCACGCGCTGGCCCGTTAGGCAGTCTGGCTTGCTGGGGCTATCACAATGTCAGCAGGGGACTGTGCAGCCTTCAAGAACTCCCTGGTCAGCAGGGAGAGAGATGTGGGTGTCCGCCCAAGAGAAGTGAGAGCTGAGGAGCCAGACGATTAGAGCTGGTGCCTTGGCGATCATGGCGGGGGAACAGGTGCATTTGACCTAGACTGTGACCGAAATAAACAACAAAGGAAAAATAAATGCAGAGTAAATGAATGGAAGTTACCAAATGTTGCGGTCCCGGCAACCTCGATGCATCGGGTATCTGATCCAGTGCACTGTATGGTCTCTTCATTGCACTGAGCGTAGAGCATAGCGACGCAGGCTGGGCAGCGCCGGCCGTTGGGTTTGGTGGCAGCCGGGGGCACTGGGAAGAAGCGGAGCAAACGCAGTCAGCTCGGGGGACGTGCCCCAGACAGCGTCAGGGCAGGGAGAGCAGCTGGGGGCTGCACAGCTCAGCCCTGGGTGCCCCCTGCAAGGGGAGCTGTAGCTCCGGGGTCGCTGGAGGCAGCAGGGGCAGGGGAGAGGTTTGCAGCAGGGAGCCCTGGATCCCGCCCCGGGTGGGGCCTGTTGGGTTCACACCTGGAGGCAGCCTAGAGCCCCGCCCACCAAACTCCACCCACACAGGGGCTCAGTATTCTTCAATGGGGCGCTCCCTGTGGGGCGGGAGGACCAGTCTCAGGAAGTTAACATGGGGCAGGTTCCAAGCAGCCAGAGGGGCAGGGGGACAAGTGAGAGAGGAGAGGTGGAGCTGGGGAGAGGTACCTGTAACGGTGGTTGTTCTGCAGGCATCTCCCATGCAACACGTGATGCCCGACCTTATTACCAGTCCATTCCCGAAGTTCATAGTGAGGGGGCCAGCTTTGCAAATGCTGGATGTTGCACAGCCCTTGGTAACGATCTGTTGCTTCATTCCCGCTGCACATGAGGAGAAGAAGGAGATTTATTTCCCTTCCGCTCCCACCCCATAGCTGCCCTCTGCACAATAACAGCCATGTGACATTATCCTAACACCACTCATGGGGAAACTGGGCACAGAGTGGGGGAAAGAAGTTCTGAAGGAACTCAAATATGAAATTGCAGAGCTACTTCTTGTAGTTTAGAACCTGTCACTTAAACCAACCTCTGGACCAGATGGCTGGAGGATAGCTAATGTGATGCCAATTTTTAAAAAGGACTCCACAGGCGATCCTGGCAATTACATGTTTCTAACATCAGTACCAGGCAAATTGACTGAAAGTATAAAGAACAGAATTAGCCAAAACATAAATGAGTGCAATATGCTGGGGAAGGGTAAACATGGCTTTTGCAAAGGGAAATCATGCCTCACCAATCTACTAGAATTCTCTGAGGGGGTCACCAAGCATGTGGACAAGGGGGATCCAGTGGATATAGTGTACTTGGACTTTCAGAAAGCCTTTGAGAAGGTCCCTCACCAAAGGCTCTTAAACAAAGTGAGCTGTCATGGGAGAAGAGGGATGGTCTCTCATGGATCAGTAACTGGGTAAAAGACAGGACATAAAGGGCAGGAACAAATGATCAGTTTTCACAGCAGAGAGAGAGATAAATAACAGGGTCCCACAAAGCAATTTAGGTATCAAACTTCCACCTGAGACACCAAAATCCAACATTTCGATTCCCAGGCTCCCAGATAAGCTGCTGCCTGACTGTAGCGGGGTGGTCATCCCACTCCTGCCCGGAGGGGTTAGAAGCAGCCCTGGAGAGGGCTGTGGCTGGGAAAAGCCAGGCTGATTAGGGGAAGCAGCCACAGGTGGGGCCACACCCCAATCAGACCACAGCTGGCCCTATAAGAGGGCTGAGAGCCAGAGGCTAAAGGAGACACTCTCTCTCTACCTTCCTGAGAGAGAAGGACCTGGCTGCCTGGGTGCTGAGGAGGGGACCTAGGGTGGAGCAGTGCTGGGGAAGGGCAGAGGGAGCTGGGGAGCTCCAGCCTAGCCAAGCCCCAGGCTGCAGGCCAAGTTAAGGGCCCACAAAGGGGCACTGGGGCTGCAGAGAGGCAGCCCAGAGATAGGCAGAGGCAGCTGGTTCAACTCCTCGCTGATGAGGAGTGGTTTACAGACTGCAGTCGGCCCCAGGGAGCGGGGGCTAGATGGTGACTGGAGTGGCCACTGAGGCAAGGTGGGGATAGGGGGTTGAGGGTTCCCCAGGATGGGGAGACCCAGATTGTGGGTTGCTGCTAGGGGGCAGAACCCTCATGTAAAGGGCACTGGAGTCTGGGAGAGACACGGGGGCCAGCGGCAGGCAAGACACCGGCCTGAAGAGGGCACTCCAAAGGCTTCAAGAGCTAATTCCCGAGACGACCAGCAGGAGGCGCTGCGCCGGGTGAGTCGCCACCCATTACACTGACCCTGTAGGTGCCTAAACTCCCTAAGTCCCTAGATTTCTCCAGGTGGGTAACCACACAGCTGCCTAAATCATGACACCCGACACCCAGCTCATGGCTAAGCCCTGGCGGGACCTCCCAGTAGGCATTCCCCTGCCTATCTCAGTTCTGGGACCTGATCCAGGGGACAGCCTCTGAGATGGGTGACATGGTTGTGCCCCCCACAAAACACAGCTGCAGGAGGTGTTATTTGTGATGCCTCCACACCACTTTGTGCCCAATAGTCTAATGCTCAGAGCACAACCCAGTGTGTGGCACAGTCAGGGTCCAGTTCACGCCCAAGTATTTATAGGCTTGGCAGAGTATTTCTCTGTACATGTTGGTAAACGTTGATTTCACCAAACACCCACAAACCCACCCAATATTCCCATCGATTATGATTGAAATTTACAGATTGGCCAAGTAGCAGAAATGTTGCTTGAGAACGTATCAGAGTTGGATTGAAGGCTGTTTCCTTGGTATAATTGGACACGTGATGTCAAATTTGTGGTTTAAAGGTTAGAAAGCTTTGCCTTTTGAATTCCATCAGCTATTGTCATTAAATCATTATTGTCTGAACCCGCCCCGCCCACCAGCCACCATTTCCTGCAACTGTGAACATTTCAATGGATTAAAACATGTTTAAAAATTGACCTTTTCAAAATGAGAACAAGGTAAAAATCAAATACTGCCAAGCTGAAATATTGAACCAGAATGGAACGACTGCAAGAAGAGGGCTTCAGAGATACCCGCTCCATAGTCCAGTGGAAGGGGAGGCATTTGAAGCTATTTTTTCCATGTCCCAGCTGAGCCCCCAGCTGCTGGGGTCTCAGGACAGCCCCTTCTCCTTGGCTGTCTTTTGCAAAGAAGCACTGATGAGGTTTAGACACTGGACTCCCGGTGAGGGGTTCCCAGCTGTGAATCCCAAGCAGAGTTGGGCACCCCTGTGCAGCCCAGACTTAGATGCTGAACTCTGAGGGGAGGAGGCTTAGGCCACACCCCTCTCCTCAGCATTTCCTATTGGCTGGCTTAGGCAGGTGTCTGCTTGGCATGCCGGCTTTTGTGGATCCCGTCCTCAGGCACCTCCCTCTCCCCAAGCACCATGGCGGCAGCCTGGGCCCCTGACCCATGGTCCGTGGAGACAACTGGGGGTTCAGCATTGCAATGCTGAGTCTAAGTCCCCTTTGGGGAACTAGCCCACAGGGTTTGGCATAGAACCCAGGTGTCCTGACTCCTTAACCACTGCTCAGACCCACCCACCCCACTCCCTTCCCAGAGTTGGGACTAGAATAGGATCCAGGAGTCCTGGCTCCCCAGCCTGTTCCCTGAGCCAGGTTGGTTAAGGTCCATCTCACCTACCCAATGTGTATTCACCCAGAGAGATGCCACAAGTGTCTTCCCCAGCACTGCAGGTCTGAAGGTCGCCCGTGCAGCTGGTTCCTGGTCCAGAGCAAACCTCACACTGCAGACAGGCCCCTAGAGACGGAGAGAGAACATGAGCCACCTGGATTTGTTCCTCCCTCATCTTCCCCTGGGTTTGATCCACACCAGGGGGGGATCTGGCTCCCTTGACACCAATGCAACTACAGCGACAGACCTCAGCTGGGGATCAGATAGAAATCCATTTCCTAGTGTCTTCTGACACGGATTCAAATCTGTTTCCCTTCATAGTGGAAGATCCTCTTCCAAAAATTTCCTTGTTTATTGGAGAAGTCAGAACATGGGATCCTGTAGGGACAGACCCCACTCACCTGTAGCCAGGAGAGCAGCGAGGATGCAGACGGCAAAAGAAGCCTCCATGGTGGTGGGGAAGCAGTAGATCGGCGCTGAGGTCTCTGATGCAGCCAAATCTGCGGTCAGGGGATTGATCACAGATGGGCTGAAATGAGATCAGAAGAGAGATTGTACATGCATCATCTGGTCGACAGGTGGAACCTCAAAACCATTTGCCAAAGTTCTGGGGTAGTAACACCTCTGACCCACCTTTGTGGCTGCTATGTTGGTGGCACCCACACTGAGAAGGTAGATACAAATATCAAATACTCCTGCTGGAAGGTTTCAATGTAACACAATTTTATTTCTGACGCTCCAGAATGATAACACATAAGAACGAAAAAACAGAGACAAAGCAGGCTGCTCCCTAAACAGAGGGAGACAAAGCAGGCTGCTCTCCTGGGCAGCGATGTGTAACTCACCCACCTTGTTCTAGGCTGGTTCTTTCCAGACTGCCTCTGATCTGATGCTTCCCTGTAGATCCGCCAACCCCACTTCCTTCATCCACCCACTCTTAAAGTGATAGCTTGCAAAACCCTTGGCTCTCTGCAAAGCTACTCCCAATCATGAACTGACTTTAACAGCCAAGGGGTCCCGGGCTCCAGGCAAGGGCAAATCTTCAACCCACCTCCGGAGCTAAATTTATTTCTATGTCCCCCTTCCCCAAGATCAGGGCCTGGGGCACCTGCACCAGCACCACAGACTCCCCGGGGGGGGAGGAGGAATGGTACTGACCCTTCCCCCCCCCGACTGAGGGGGTTTTTGTCCCCACACCACACAGCAGTGGCACCTTCCCAACACGCTTGGGGTCACTCACCTTGCCACAGACCATCAAGCAGCAATAGACTGAAGGGAGAAATTCCCTCTCCCTGCTGGCAGCAGCTACCTCTGCCCTCTCCCCCTCCCCATCTCCCCACTGCTCACACTGCGCTGGGAAACTTCCCCCCTTAGGGGGTGTCACAGCATTGCCAGTGCTCAGCCGCCTCCCTGCTCTGTTATGTCCCATGTTGTCTGGGAAGGGTGGAGAGGGAAGGGCTGATTTCCCTGCTCCCGGCTGAAGGGGTCCAGGAGTTTACCCTGCAGTCAGCGAGATTCGGCTCTCCCGTAAGGCAGCAGGTGGCTGTCGCACCCCAGAAAGGCATCTGTTTGCACAGGCTGGGAAGAGAACTGGGGCGTAACAGTGTTTCCTCTTGGTGCGACCGACCCAGCCCCACTGCTGTTTCTCTCTTTTAGCTACCCCACTGGCATGCTGGCTCCCGCCTTCCTTTGCATCCTTATTGGGGCTGCCAGTTTTACTTGGACATATTCCTGGAGGTGTCATTACATGACATAATCTATAATTAAAGATTAATTTTAATTTTTGGGGACTGCAGGACAATCCTGGAGGGTTGGCAACCCTAATCCGTATGGGGGGTGGGACTGGGAGCCTGGACTCCTGGGTTCTATTCCCAGCTTTGGGAGAGGAGTGGGATCTAGTGGTTGTTAGATCAAATGATCTTTATGGGGCTTCAGGCCGGTTAATGATTGCCTGGGGTGGAGCAGAAGGTGAGCTCTTTGAACAGGAAAACATGTACAATCTCTCCATTGTCTGTGTCTCTCTCTCCTCCTTTTCTAGACAGGCTCAGCTGTATCCTCTCATGTGAGATAGAAACTTAAAAATCCCCAATTCGTCTTTGGCAGAGTCAATAGATTTATATTCTTGTCGCTAGCGCTGCCCCCTACCCACAGTGCTGTGACATCTCCAGGGTACATCCAGACCAATGTACCACAGCTAATGGTACAATCCACCCCTGCCCTGCACCCTTGGGTGCCTTCCAATGCCCTGCCGAAATAGCTCCCCCCGGGCCACTCACAAACAGACTCCAGTGTGCGAGCTGCACCCTGAGTGTGTGCGTGTGACTGCAGGTTGCCGGCCACATCTGGGTTACACTTTGGCTCTCCCCAGCCTTGGTTATATTGCACGGCAATGCCAACACACCCACAATTCCAGATTTTTATACAGAAACATATGTCCCGTCCTGCCTGGCCCTCTCCCGGACGACACGGGTTGATGTAAAGTCCGTCATTTTATTACTAAAAACAAGATGCGCACATCTTTGCGACAGACTGTACCCTTATGTTCATCCATTTTAGAAAACTGTGATCAATCATCCCAGAGTCAGAATGTCCCAGGGCTCAGCAGACAAAGGTGCCCCTTTCCCTGTGTCCCTTCACAACGCTGGTTTTGGAGGAATCGAGGCTGGGGAATGTGCATTAGCCTCACCCTAGAGATTCCCTGGGAAAACCACTTATCACTTGTTCCAAAAATCCATCCCTGGCTGGCGCATGGTTCAGTTCAGGCCTTTGGACCCCCAGGTCTCACATCTGTCCCCAATTCCTGCTCTAGGACAGGAGGCTGTGGTGGGCTCTGCTGGGTAAAGATATTGGCTGGACATCAGGACACCTGGGTCCTATTCCAGCACCGGCTCCTTTGTGACCTTGGGCCAGTGGCTTCCCCTTTCCTTCCTTCCATTTCCCCTCCCACCTTTTGCCTATATAGAATTTAATCTGTACACTCTTTGTTGTAAGGACTGGCTTAATATTGAGAGTCCCTGGTGCGTGAGGGGCTGCACAGACCCAAACAGAGATGGGACACCCTCGTTGTGCCAGGCATTAAACAAGTTCATAGTGATAGTCCTTGCCCCAAAAAGCTTGTGATCTAAACAGGCAAAAGAAGGATCATTCTCCCTGTTTTACAGCTAGGGAAACCAAGGCACAGAGTGATAAGGTGAGTTGCCCAAGGTCAAGCAGGAAGGCTGTGGCAGAGCTGGGAATTGATCCTGGTTTTTCAGAGTCCCATCACGGTGCCTTAATTCCCCACACGACCTCTTAGAAATCCCATTGTGCTGCTGCTTTGCAAGATGAGCGTTGGGGCTAATACAGAGCTGATCCAATCCAGGTGTCGTTGGTGGGCTCTAGATTGGAGCTGCAAGTGACTTGCTCAAGGAGACAGAGTGAGTCTGTGTCAGAGCAGAGGAGGCGGGAGAGGCTATCCAGGCCCAGACAGGCTGTGGGGAGCAGAGCAGATGGGGAGATGGAGGCTGTGGGGGCCGAAGTGGGGGCTCTGAGGAGCAAAGGAGGGGGCTGTCCTTGTGTCCCAGACCAGCTTGTGCAGTGAAGTCTCTTGCCTGACACCGATCACCTGCTTCCCCCCACCCACCCGCCGCAGGTGTACGTGGCACATCGAACACTGCCGAGTCCCTTTCGATTCTGGGATCTTGGAAAGCTCGATTCAACTGCACAGCAGCTTTCAGCACGGCCGGCACAGCCCCAGGACCAGCTGGGCTCCTCTTGCTGAACTTTCTCTCCTGATTCCTCACCCCGTGCAATGGCCACGCCGCTCTCAACAACACCCCTGCAGCCTGTGTCTGCCCCTTTCATAGATTCAGAGATTCTAGGGCTGGAAGGGACCTCAAGAGATCATCGAGTCCAGTCCCCTGCCCGCATGGCAGGACCAAATACTGTCTAGACCATCCCTGATAGACATTTATCTAACCTACTCTTAAATATCTCCAGAGATGGAGATTCCACAACCTCCCTAGGCAATTTATTTCAGTGTTTAACCACCTTGACAGTTAGGAACTTTTTCCTAATGTCCAACCTAAACCTCCCTTGCTGCAGTTTAAGCCCATTGCTTCTTGTTCTATCCTTAGAGGCTAAGGTGAACAAGTTTTCTCCCTCCTCCTTATGACACCCTTTTAGATACCTGAAAACTGCTATCATGTCCCCTCTCAGTCTTCTCTTTTCCGAACTAAACCCAATTCTTTCAGCCTTCCTTCATAGGTCATGTTCTCAAGACCTTTAATCATTCTTGTTGCTCTTCTCTGGACCCTTTCCAATTTCTCCACATCTTTCTTGAAGTGCGGTGCCCAGAACTGGACACAATACTCCAGATGAGGCCTAACCAGAGCAGAGTAGAGCGGAAGAATGACTTCTCGTGTCTTGCTCACAACACACCTGCTAATACATCCCAGAATCATGTTTGCTTTTTTTGCAACAGCATCACACTGTTGACTCATATTTAGCTTGTGGTCCGCTATAACCCCTAGATCCCTTTCTGCAGACGATCTCCCCTCCCAGGGGCTCTGGGCTCCCATCTGGGTTTGCTTCCCCTTTCTATTGTTGCACTCAATAAAACAAACTTCAGACCAAAGTCTTTGGAAATTTTATTTCAATGGGGAAAATGTTAATTCTAGTGGACAGAGCCGTCAAGAAGCTGCTTAGGCCTGGTCTACACTAACCCCCCAATTTGAACTAAGGTACGCAACTTCAGCTACGTGAATAACGTGAATAACGTAGCTGAAGTCGACGTACCTTAGTTCGAACTTACCATGGTCCAGACGCGGCAGGCAGGCTCCCCCGTAGATTCTGCGTACTCCTCGCGCCGAGCAGGATTACCGGAGTCGACGGGGAGCACGTCTGGGTTCGATTTATCGCGTCCAGACAAGACGCGATAAATTGAACCCAGAAGTTCGATTGCCAGCCGCCGAACCAGCACGTAAGTATAGACAAGCCCTTAGTCTTAGTTTGACCCCTAGTGGTGAAATGGGGAAGTACAGCCCTGGAGCTACAATCCTCAATAAAAAATCTTTTTAGGGTTGGCAGAATTTGAGTTTGATTTTAATTTCAATGGATAATATTGGAGTTTAATTTTGTGCATATTTTTCTATTTTTATCAATTTAAATTTTCACAGTTGTGGGAAATGATATGGGGCAATAATAATTTAATGGCATGAGATGGTGAGACTGTTAAAACACAAACTGTCAACATCACATACCTCAAGAGACTGATTTGTAGAGGTAACAGCAGAGGCAGGTGGCAGCAGAAGGTGACCAGTAGGCAGCTGGTGGAGCGGTGAGCATGCGGCCAGCAGAACAACGGCTGGCAGGTGGCTAGCGGGACGGACAGTGGAACAGAAAGGTGGCTGGCAGGTTGGCCAGCTGGAGCAAGTGCTCAGATGGCAGAAAAAGCCAGCTGCCTTCTTCCCCAGGTGGAAGGTGAACTCACACAGATGCACCTCTGAACCCTGGGTCCTCAGTGACTAAGGACAACCACTGTGAGTAGGGTGTGGTGAGGGAGCAGAGGGGGCACAGAAAAGGAACTTTCGGTTGTAGAACTCAAGAACAGGAGGCAGAAGGCACTGCCCCATGCATTCTGGGGTGGACGTCCTGTGCACAGATTTATGTTTATGAATCCTGCTTGCGATATTTTCCCTGACGTTACTTCCCTCTTTTCATTAAAAGTTTCTTTCCTACACTCAAACTCTGCTTCTGAGTGGGGAAGTATTGCCTCTCAGAGGTGCCCAGGGGTGGTCTGTAATTTTCCCAGGTTACTGGGTGGAAGACAACATCTACAAGGACCAGTTGGACCTTCCTTAAATACTGGTGAGTAGAGAGGACCTCACAGAAGATCTGGGTGAGAGGACAGCCTTGCTTTGAGTGATCAACTAATTCAGTTCAAACAGAGTGGCAGGATAAACAAACATAGGGCTGCCATGAGGGCCCATGATTTCAAAAGGGCAAACTTTAAAAACCCGAAGGGAATTAGTTAGGGACGTGGACTGGCCCGAAGAACTCGCGGATCTGAATGTGGAGGAGGCTGGGAATGACTTTAAGTCAAAGTTGCAGAAGCTCTCTGAAGCCTGGGATGCAGGCGAATAATGTAGGCCCCAGATAGTCCACCAATATTGGTTAATATTGTGAAGCCTACTAGGAAGGGTGACCTATGCAGGGACAGTCCTGTTAACCAATATATGCTGGCTAGCACAGATAGATAGATAGATCTCTTATTAATAATATTGATTTTAAGCAGTATATTTATATATACAGATTAATATGCATTATGCACAAAGAGAACTAAGCACAAATATTATAGCAGTCATGTAGCCTAAACTGGCCTCCACCTTTACTATAATCCTGTTCCCGTTTGCTAAGTATCCCACAGCACCGTGCATTAGCTGAAGTTCCCTTTGGCTGAAGGAGACAGGAGAGCTGCCAGGTTTAGGACGTATGAGTATTTTATCATAGCAGCAGGTCGGGAGTTATTCTCACAGGCCTGCACTGGAGTGGCCCATAGGAAGAGGACAAGACATAGATTGTTCTACCCTTGTGCAGACCTAGAGGGCGCCAGCTGTGATGCAGGTGCAGAGAACAGAGATAAGGGGACCCCATGGTACCGGAAAAACAAGGGGGAAAGCTAATGGGTTAACTCTATGTTTGAAGGGTGTTCCCTGTACATAAATAGATGATTACAGGGGTGGAACTCTGGAAATCCCCCCTTTTTTATAAGGTAAATGTAACAATGTGATGGGATCGTATTGAACCTTTTCCCTGTTTCCTTATTGGCTTAGAGCAATAAACCTAACCGCCATTGGTTATTTGATCTCTGGGCTATATTTCATAACGACCCAAAGGGTAGTCAAGTCACTGACTATCAATGGTACCGTTAGTACTCTGTGATAACCAATGACAAGACATTTGGGGGTAAAAATCTTGCTTGTGCTGTCATAGCTCCAAATTGCTGTTATTCCTTGTGTGTACTCTGCTAACGCTTATTACAGTTTAAGGAGTGATCGTTTTAACTGTATTCATTATGTATTGCCACTTACGTAGTTTGCAAAAACAGTATAAGTCTCAGGTAAATGCTCTTACCACTGCATCACAGATCAGTTTGGTAAAATAATATTAAATCGTTATTAAATTAAATATTTAATAATAATCACAGTACCAAGCAGGGTACTGTTCACTAATCCACATATGTTAGACATACTCATACCATGTTAATAGTCAGTTATACCCAGTGAGAGGGCAGTTATGTTAATGGAATTATATTATGTCTTTCCACAGTGCTGTTCACTGATATGTCCCACAATACCTTGTACCAGGACAACTCAGTATATGTGGAAACTGTCAAAGCAAGGTACATTTCTTTGATGTCCCAGCACAGCCAACTTTACGCGCAACTGCCTTAAAATGCAGTGTCCATAACGGAGATAAGGAAAGGATCTTAGGAGGCGAGTCTGGGCTTTCTCGCTTGTTAGAAACCCTGCTACACATAGAAGTGCTTTTGGGAGTGTATTTTGAACCTCCTGTTCTGTGTAAGGTGAATGGGAAATGCTGGGAGAAAAAAGTGTCCCAGAGAGATTGTGTGGTATAAATTCTTTCCTTTCTGTATTGGCCTATCTTGTCTTGGACAATAAAATTGTCTGAGTTTGGTTACTTGGTCTAGGGAACATTTTTCATAACAAACCAGCCATGTAGTCACTCCACTGGATTTTTCCTTCTGAAAGGGAGTTTCTTTGGCGGACGCCCTAGCAAAGGAAAGAGAGTTGGAAAGTTCATTTGGGGATGAACGCTGGCAGCTTTCCACCACGTACAGAGGAAAGGACCAAACCACCTTCTCTTCACTGTCTAGATGGTGAGGTAAAGTATCCATATTCTTTATAGTGCTGTATTCATTTGATTAATAATCTTTGATTAAATAATTGCATTGGAGCCTGGTAGGTGACAATCTCGAATCATTATGAAATTCAAGCAGGCAACAAATTGCAGTCCTCAGCGTGATTGTCAATAACGGTCATTTGTATCTGGATTATCTGGCCTAAGGACGTATGTTTTCCAATAGGGACTAGGACAGTCTAAAAATGTTTTATTCTACTGTTATAATAATGAGTGAGTGAGTGAACAGCTCACTGCAGTATTTGGCAGTCAGGTGCATTGGGGTGGGGTGGGAACAAGTACATAAAACAATCAGCCTCGAAACAGGTTAAATAAAATAAGAAAAAACGTTGGCCAGCAATGGGAAAACACTAAAGAATTGTATAATAAACAATATTATTGGTGAAAGGGCTGCTCTGTCTGCATGAAGAGCAATGAATAAAGCAACCCTTGGAAATCTGTTTGTCAATGGGTTAAAAAGGATGCAGAGGGGAAAAGATAAAAAGCACATAATGAATTATGAGACTCTTTCGTTTGTGCAGGTGGCAAAAAGTGTAATGGTAACTTTGTACCGGATCTCCGTGTACAGCACCATGCGAAAACAAAGATACAAAGGGAAACGGCCAAAACCAGGCTCTTGTTAGCAGGCAGGAAATCACAGTAAATCATGTAACAGCCAGAGGGAGATTAAAGGAGAAAAATAGAGAATTAAAGCATCAAAGAGAGGGGGTGAGTAAAGTCAGGACTCCCAGGGTGTCTCTCCAGCTCTGAGCGGGCAGTGTGGTCTAGTGCATTAAAGCATCCTTGGAACCAAGGGTGTCACTTACTGTGACAATCTGTACTCCAATGTTCACCGCTTTTACAGGACTATGATAAATTTCATACAAAGAATGCCCGGTGAGGTATTGTTCGAAAACTCATAATTTACTGATCATTATTGTCCTGGTAAAATGTGTGGTAACGCTGTATGTGAAGTTACAAGATTCTACTGTATGATATTACTAAGGCATGTTCCAAGTCTGAAGGGTAGTCACAATCCAGATCTCCAGAGAGAAAAGGATACCTGGCGCCTCAGCTTGGTGTCAACAAGTGGTTAAGCTGCTATTCTTTGGCAGGAAGGAGGGTGTGGGAGAAAAATCTACGACTTGACAGAGGAGCAGCTTGGGGTCCCTATCCTCACAGATTTCTCTGTCTCCTGAACCTCAGCTGGAGATGATTCTCGAAGAAGAAAAAAACTACCTAAAGGGAGAACAAATGCCCCAAATGATCCCTCTCTTTCTCTCTACCCAGGTGTGACGTTATTGATATAATCTGGGACCATATAGGTCAGTGTTGCAACCAAGGTCCTGTAGTGGCACCCAGATCTGTTCAACTTAGTCATAAATGATCTGCAAAATGGGGGGGAAACAGTGAGGTTGTGAAATTTGCAGACAATAAAAAATTAGACAAGAGAGTTAAGCCCAAAACTGACTGCGAAGAGCTACAAAGGGATCTCACTAAACTGGGTGACTGGGGAACAAAATGGCAAATGAAATTTAATGTTTATAAATGGAAACTAATGCACATTGGAAAAAATAATGCCAATGCTACGTATAAAATGATGGGATCTAAATTAGCTGTTACCACTCAAGAAAGAGATCTTGGAGTCAGTGTGGACAGTTCTCTGAAAACATCCACTCCATGGGCAGCGGCCGTCAAAAAAGGGAACAGAATGTTAGGAACCATTAGGACAGGGATAGATAACACCACATAAAATATTATAATGCCACTATATAAGTCTATGGGATACCCACACCTCGAATACTGTGTACAATTCTGGTCACCCATGCTCAAAAAAGATATATTAATATTGGAAAAAGTGCAGAGAAGGGCAACAGAAGTGTTTAGGGGGATGGAACAGCTTCCATATGAGGAGAGATTAAAAAGACTGGAACTGTTCAGCTTAGAAAAGAAACGACCAAGGAGGGTATGATTAGGGTCTATAAAATCATGAGTGGTGTGGAGAAAGTAAATAAGGAAGTGTGATTTCCTCCTTCTCATAACACAAGAACCAGGGCTCACCCAATGCAATTTCTAGGCAGCAGGTTTAAAAGAAACAAAGTGAAGCATTTCTTCACCCAACGCACAGTCAACCCGTGGAACTGGTCGCCAGCGGATGTGGGACTAGAATAGGACCCCGGAGTCCTGGCTCCCCAGCCTGTTCCCTGAGCCATGTTGATTAGGGTCCATCTCACCTACCCTCTGTGTTTTCTGACAGAAGGATGCCACAAGAGTCAAGCCCAGCGGGGCAGGTCTGTAGGTCGCCCGAGCAGGTAGTTCCTGGTCCATCGCAAACCTCACACTGCAGACAGGCCCCTAGAGAGGGAGAGAGACCATGATGTGTCTAGATTTGTCGCCCCCTCGCCTTCCCAGGTTTTCAATCCACACCAGCTGGGCATCTGGCCCCACTGACTCCGGTGACGCGATGGCCAATTCACTCCAGCTGGAGACCCTACAGAAATGCCTTTTATTGTGTCTTGAGCACTGGCATTCAGCTCTGTTCCCTTTCACTCACACTTGTCGGTGGGGAGGATCCTCCTTCCAACACTTCCGTCTCCTTCGGACGGATCTGAAATTTCACCAGTTTTCAGTGATTTCCACCATAAACAATTCCTCCCATCAGTGCCGGGTTTACAATGGCGCCAGTGGCTCCATGGAGCCGGGCCCATGCTCAGAAGGGGCCCCGCCCTGCTCCACTTGCTCTGCGCCCCGAGACCCCGCCAGCTCGCTGGCTCCTCCCTGCCCATCACTTGCTCCTCAGGCCAAAGGGGGGGAGATCTGGGTGTTGGGGCACTAGGGAGTGGGGGTTCTGTGGGGGGTGCTGGGCAGTTGTGGTGGGGCTGTGGGCAGGGGGTGCAGGGGAGGGGTGGTGTTGTGCAAGGCACTGGGCATTTGTGGGTGGGGGGGCGGGGGTACTGGGCATTGTGGGTCTGGGGGGGCTCTGGCCATAAGGAATTGGGGGGATGTTCTGGTGGGGGGGGGCTGTGTGATGCAGCATGGGCCCGCCCCCGAGGGGAAGGGACAGGCTGGCAGCACAAGGCCAGCCGGGCCACTGTGCATCTGGCAACTGCCGGTTTGTAAATAGTGCTTTCTAACAGGTCTGAAATTTCACCAGTTTTCAGTGATTTCAACCATAAATGTTTCCTCCCATTTCCAGAATGGTTTCACTCGTCGTCATGGGAACTCGTGGCTTCCAGTCACCTCCTCCTCCTCACTTCCACTCAGATGCTCCCATTTGACCCCCGTTATTCTGCTGCTCCTTTTCAGTTACTTTAACAAACAACTGCATGCAAGTATCAGAGGGGTAGCCGTGTTAGTCTGAATCTGTAAAAAGCAACAGAGGGTCCTGTGGCACCTTTGAGACTAACAGAAGTACTGGGAGCATCTGAAGAAGTGAGGTTCTGACCCACGAAAGCTTATGCTCCCAGTACTTCTGTTAGTCTCAAAGGTGCCACAGGACCCTCTGTTGCTTTGAACTGCATGCAACAGGCTGCTCTGAGTTTTTATTGCATTGGCCACGTAAGGAACCAGCCCCTGTAGGAGCAGACCCCACTCACCAAGAGCCAGGAGAGCAGCGAGGATGCAGGCAGCAAGAGATGCCCTCATGGTGATGGGGAAGCAGTACATCGTTCTGGGGTCTCTGATGCAGCCAGATCTCCGGCTGGGGGATTTATCACAGACAGGCTGAAATGAGCTTAGAAGAGAGATTATACATGCATGAGCCAGTCGATAAGATGGGTGGAACGTCAAAGCCATTTGCCACAACTCTGGAGTAGCCGCACCTCTGATCCCATTGTGGCTGGTATGTTTGTGGCACCCACCCGGAGAAGTCAGAGACAAACCTGAAATGCTCCTGCTGGAAAGTTGTGGTTTAAGGTGACTCTGTTTCTGGGAATCCAGAACAATCATACACAAGAACACAAAAACGGGGGAGACAAAGCAGGCTGCTCTCTAAACAGAGGGAGACAAAGCAGGCTGCTCCCTATGGCAGCAAGAGACAACTCAGCCCACCTTGTTCTAGGCTGGTTCTTTGCAGACTGCATGTAGCCCCACACTTCCCCGCAGAGCCCCCAGACTGCCAGCAGGACCAGGAAACCCCACTCCTCCCCCTCTCGAGGAGAAAGCTTGCCACTGCAAACAGTCCTTGATACACAACATCCAGCTCCCCGCAAAGCAGCTCTCAGCCTCGCACTACTTTTAACAGCAGAGGGATCCCAGGGCCCGGTCCAGGTCAAACCTGTACCCTCCTTCAGAGTCAAATTCCTTCTATGCCCCCCACCCTAGAGATCAGGGCCTGGGGCTGCTGCACAATCACCCTAGATTCTCTTTGGGGGAGGAGGAATTTTGCTGACCCCTCCCTCTCACTGAGGTGGGGTTTTGCTCCCCACACCGCACAGCAGTGCCACCTCCCCCACCTGCTTGGAGTCACTCACGCTGCCACAAACCTCAGGCAGCCAGAGAGTGGGGGGAGACATTCCCCCTCCCGCCTGGCGGCAGCGACCTCTGCCCTCCCCCCGCCACTGTAACTGTTTGGGCACGTCTACCCTTGGGGGGTGTCATGCCATTGCCAGGGCTCTGAAGCTGCCTCAATTTCCGCACCTCTGGCTGGACGCTCAGCCATCCCCATTCTCTGCCCCATGTTCCCTGGTAAGGGGGGTGGGGGACAGAGCTGATTTCCTGCTCCCGCCTGAAGGAGTCCAAGTGTTTACATGGGAGTCAGTCACCTCTCCGGTGCGGCAGCGGGCAGCTCTCTCACCCACCTCCCCTCAGTCTCAGGCAGCTGTTTGCACTCGCTGGAGATTAACAGAGTTTCCCCCTTTGATAGGACCCCGCCGCACACGTCAGTTACCCGGTTTGCACTCTGGCTCATGCCTTCATCAGCATTCATAGGGGGAGGGGGAGTCAGGACTCCTGGGTTCTATCCCTGGGTCTGGCAGAGGAGCTCGAACTAGTAGCCAAGCAGGGGGGCTGGGAGCCAGGACAGCTGGGTTCTATCCCCAGGTCTGGGAGGGGAGTGGGGTGTTGTGGTTAGAAAACCCACAGACCAGAGGGGCATCACTTACCTAACGATCCTTAGTGTGAAGTTTGCCTGCCGTGAAGTCGGTGGCTAAATCTGGGAAGCAGAGACGATGTACCCGTCTCTCGCTCTGGGCTGTCCCTGTCTCACTTTCCCCTTTGATAGAAGCTGCTGTGATGTAATATAGAACCGTATACAGATTTGCACACCTCTCCTGGGAGAGTCTGTAAGTTTCTATTCCCCTCGCCGGCCCTGCCCACCCTTGGGGCGTCTGTGCATGCTGCCAAATCCTCCTGCCTTCCTGCCGGGAAATCGAATTAGAGGAATGAGTGATACCAACTCCCCTTGGAAGACTTTGGGTGGCAATGAGGGGTAGCGGGTCACACAAGAGGGGCAGGACTCTTGGGTCCCACTCCTGTCCTTGGGAGAAGTGGGATCCAGAGGTCAGAGAAGTGGGGGTGGGAGCCAGGACGCCTGGGTTCTATAGAGTGGACAGTGGGGCACAGTAGAGAAGATTTGGGTGGACCTTGGAAATCTGGATTCCATAAGGATGTGGGGTCTAGTGGATTAATGCAGGAGGAAGGGGGCCTGCAGGTCGGGACTCCTGGGTTCCCTAAAAAGAGCGGGGGTAGGCGAGTAGTTAAAACTGATTGTCAGGACTCCTGGGTTCTCTCCCCAGCTGTGGGAGGGGAATGGGATCTAGTGGGATAGAGCACGGGGAAGGCTGAGAGCCAGGACACCTGGGTTCCGTTCCCAGGTCTGGGCAGGGAGTGTGATCTAGTGGTTAGAGCATCCATATCCCCAAGAGGTGTCACTTACCAAATGTTTCTTAGGGGGCTTCAGGCTTCCCCTGTCCACCAGTGACCACATTTCGGACACATAAGCCACTGATCAATTCTCCTCCCTGCCTGCTGAGAGACAACAGCCACAGGGATGCGTGAAACTGCCTCTCCCTTAAACCTTGGGATGCCAACATGGGGAAGTGGGACACCAATGGACAGGGCGGCAGGACTCCTGGGTCCTATTCCTGGCTTGCTAAGGGCAAGTGGGTTAAGGGCAGGACTCTTGGGTCTCATTCCCGTCCCTGGGAGATGTGGCGTGCAGTACTTAGAGGATTGGAGGATGGGAGTGGCCAGGACCCCTGGGTTCTGCAGAGGGGGGAGGAGGGTGTAGTAGTTAGAGCGGGTGGGGGAGTGATTGGGACTGGCAGTCAGCATTCCTGAGTTCCACAGAGACCGAAGCAAGGTCTGGGTGGGGCCTCAAGGTCAGGACTCCTGATCCCCACACATTGGTGAGCGGGGTCTAGTCACTAGCGTGGGGTGAGGGGCTGGGAGCCAGGACTCCTGGGTTCCATGGAGAGGTGAGCGGGGTCTAGTCACTAGCGTGGGGTGAGGGGCTGGGAGCCAGGTCTCCTGGGTTCCATGGAGAGCTGAGTGGAGTCTAGTACTTAAAACAGGTTGTGAGGGCTCCTGGGTTCTATCCCAGCTCTGGGAGGGGAGTGGGGTCTAGCGGTTAGAGCAGGGAAGCGAACTGAGGGTCAGGATGCCTGCATTCTATTGCTGGTGGGTGAAGGGAAGTGGTATCCACTGGTTAGAAAAGCAGGTGGCTGGGAATCAGGGCACCTGGCTGCTTTAGAGAGGAGAGTAGGGTATAGTGGTTAAACCATGGGGAGTGGGGGTCAGCAGCATTTCTCCAGTCTCTGCCACTGAACATCTGTGGAAAGGACAGCCTGGCTGTGTTACCTTCTCCTTGTCAGCTGAGAGCATGAGGTACCAATGGGGTACTAATCTTTGGATGCGTCTCTGAACACATAAATGTCTATGTAAGGGATTGAGCATTGTAAGTGATACAGCTGGGTGTGTGTTCTGGATTCTTTCTTTCTTTCTTTCTTTCTTTCTTTCTTTCTTTCTTTCTTTCAAACTTCACGGCAGTAGTAGGCTGTTAACATTTCCCGTTTCACAGGAGGTCTGCAAAAGAACACTCTTATGTTGAAAGGGACCAATGGCTGCCTTCGAGGGGGGGGTTTCAGGGCCAAAGACAATGAATGACCTCATTAAAGACAATGGCTCACCCAGCCCTTCTTTATGTTCAGCAGAAAGAGCAATGAAACCCCTTTGTGGAGTAGAGAGACCTGTGGACAACGGAGAGGCCGCCCAAGGTACATGGCAGATCCGCAAAGTTGTGCTTGCACACAGAGGGGCGAAGAGAACGGCTGCAGCCCAAGTGGGTGGGAGTCAGGAAGCCACAGGCAGCAGAGGTGAGTGAGGTCGTGGGGGGAACAGAGCTGTTTCTTCTTCGATGCAGAGCCTGCTGGAGGGGCAGGTGTGGGGCTTTCTGCACATGGAAGCAGTCTGCTGCTCTTTGTTTCTGCAGCATTCAGGGGAACAGACCCAGGTGCGTCTTGGCAGACTCAGAAGGTTGCATCAAGACTGTATCAGAATTTCTTCACCACTGTCCTAGCCTCCTAACCACAACAACCCGGCCAGGCCCGGGAAATTGGCCAACCGCTCAGGTCACATAGGAGGCAGAGCAGTGCAGTGAAATAGACAAGGCCACAGAACCGGCCCTAACTTGTGTCTCTTGGGTTTTTTTTGCACACGCTTTTTTCTGGCTCAAGAACTGCTCCGAGCATGACCTGCTTCTGTGTCTGACGGCTCCAGGGGTGATCGCTGGGTGGTGGAAGGAAAAGTGTTTGTACTGTAGGTGGGGAGTGGGATCTACTGGTTAGAGCAGAGGGGGCGCTGGAAACCTGGACTCCTGGGTTCTATCTCCAGCTCTGGAGGGGCATGGGGTGGAGTGGGCAGAGGGGAGCCTGGGAGTCAGGACTCCTGGGTTCTCTGACCCAGCCCAGGGTGGAAGGCGAGGCAGCTCTCCCTTCTATTTCCCCAGCATCACGGCAAGTAACAGCAGTTTGAAAGTGAAGTGGAGGGGTGGGGGCTGCATCTGCCCTTCAAACAGGGACTCCAGGTTGTTGGGTTCTCTCCCTGGCATGGAGAGGGGAATACAGTCAGGGTGACTATATTTCCCAAAGGGAAAACTGGGCACAGCCCAGGGTGGTGTGAGCCTCCCCCCCCCCCCCCCGTGGCACTGCTTGCCCGAGCCCCCTCCCTGAGCAAGGCTGAGGTCACTGGTTGCTGGAACCCTGTCTGCCCCTTCCGTGCACAAGCCCCCCCCCCCCACAGGGGGCAGAGATTGCTGCTCACCCCTCTGTACTGCACCCCACCTTTTTCGACAAAAGTTGGCATTTGTCCCATAATTGCTCTTGCCAACTGATAATTTTTTACGGACACTTTCGCCAAAAAAAAAGTCAGGCCAGTGCTTAAAAAGGGGACTGTCCCAGCCACAATGGGACAGATGGTCACCCTAAGTGCAGTCCAATGGCTGGGATGGGGGACCCCTGTGGAGCAGCACAGTGCCCACCGCCCTCAGGAGCAAGCCCCCCTCCTCCACTTCCCTATCTGCACGAGCCAGGGCCTGGGGCATCAGCTAACAACTGCTGACACACAGCGGGGGCGGGCGGGAAAATGCCTTTCCTGGGAGCAGAGCTGGACAGACGCCAGTGGCTCCAAGAACACCAATGCTGGCATCTCCGAATGAACCCGGGGGCCCTCCAGCCAGCGCTGCTGCAGAGCAGAGAGATCAGGGGCTTTGCTGATGCAGTTCCCCCTTCCCCACCCGAGCGGCCAGTCAAAGTTCAGCCACGGTTAATGTTGGACCAGGCTGGAATTGCAAAGCCCCCTTTGGCCGTGACCCAGGAGATCAGCTCTCTGCCCACCCAGCGCTTAGCAGGGAACCCAGGGCAGGGCAGAGCAGGGTAGGGGGTGAGCTCCCAGCCCAGTGAGGAGTGACTCACAAGGAAAGGGGGTGTGAACCTGCCCTGGAGTTTTACTGAGCACTGTGTGAATTGGGGGGCGTGTGCACACATGCATGACAGCCAAAGGATCTGAAAACAAGGCCAAGTGCAGCCCGCGGGTTTTTCTGCTTTTCTCTGGGCGTCTATTTTAGTTGATTTTATTTTTTGCCGAGAGCTGTTTTGCAGAGCGCCCCACTCCCTCCAGCGTGCACCTTGTGCCCACAGAGTGTCTGTGCAAGCTGGTGCCGGCGGAGGACACCGTTTGGGGTGCCCGTGTAACCCACACACCTTCTGGGTGTGGGGGTCTGTCCCATCTAGTGGTACTGAGACCTCTTAGAGAGAGAGAGAGAGAAAATGAGTTTGCTCTACAGCCTTAGCAACCGGTCAGCTGGCTTTTAGCTCATGCGCTAGCGTCTCATGCGGTAAGCTCCGGAGGTCCCGGGTTCGATCCTGCCCGCTGATGAGGGGAGTCTGTTGGCGTTACATCCGCAGCCCTGCCTCTTTTCAATTAACTCAGCTGTCAGGACACGTGATTCACAAACTCTGGGCTAAGACGAAGGGGGCTGTGCACCCAACCTGGAGTTTTTGGAGGAGGGTTTTTGCTGAGCGTTGCTGAGGAAGCGGTTTAGTTGGGGGAAGCAGACCACTCAGAGCTACGCAGAAGGCAACGCAGCGAAGCCTGCCTGCATGGTGTGGTCCCTCAAACGCCTATAGCAAGGGTATGAGGTTGGCTAAAGAGCGTGCGCAAAGATGCTTTCCTTTTGTTTGTGGTTGCTCCTGTGTTCAGAGAAGCGGGACTTGGTGTGTCCCTTGTCAATAAAAGGCCTGCTTTAAAGATGCTACCAGACTCCATCACCTATTTCTACCCCCCCATGGGACAACTTCCACTCCTTGGATGCAGGCCCCTCATCCTTGTGTGTGTGGTAGGTAGGTATAGGCCGGGGGGGGGGGGCAGTATAAAATCCCACTCGAGCCATGCACTTCCCCTTTGCTTCAAATCTAATGATTCTAATGGATGAAGGCAAAATGAACTCAATAGATAGGTATGAGATCTTTTAATCCTGCTTTTTACCCTGACTTCACTACGTGGGAAGAGACCTCCTCGGCCTAAGGAAAAGTGTCTGCAGAAGTATGTTCTACACAAAGGTGGGTGATTGATAAGGGATGCTTGTTACTGCATGTGGGTTCTGCAAATACAGACCATTTCATTCATTAAGAACTGTTAGCAATTCCTCCATATTGGCCCGTCAGGTAAAATGAGGACCATAAAGGACATCCCATCACAGAACATGTGGCAACATTTCCCATGACTCATGGGAAAGGATTTTTCCTTCCAGAAAGGAGTGTCTTTGGGTGACACCCTAGCAAAGTAAAGAGAGTTGGAAAGTTCATTTGGGGATGAACGCTGGCAGCTTTCCACCACGTACAGAGGAAGGGACCGAGCTACCTTTTCTTCCCCAGCTCCGGAGGTATGTCTGCGTTCTGTATTCTGCCTAGTGCTGGACTCATCTTTGGTTAATAATCTTTGATTCAACAATTGCACTGGAGACTGGCTGGTATGTAAAAATCTCGAACTGTCATGAAATTCAGACACACAGAACGTAAACAATCCCTCTTTTTGTCTTTTGCAGACCATCGTTTTCTACCTGCCCTGAGCAGCAGCGACCTACAGCCAAAGGTGCCCACCTTTCTGGACACATCAGGGCCCTGACAATCACTTCCCCTCTCCCGCTGAGAAACAAAATCACACACAGAAGCAAAACACAGTTTTCAGACTTGGCCTGGCAGCCTATTGGGTTAGCAGTGGACTGGAAGCTATGGAGTGACTTGGGTTCTTTCCTGGCTTGTTTGCCGCGTGCGGATTAAGTGTCAGACTCCTGGGTTCTAATCCCACTCCATGAAGGGAGTGGGGTCTAGTGGGTAGAGCAAGGGAGTCAGGGGTGCTCCTGAGTTCTTTCCCCAGCTCGGGGAGGGGCGAGGGGGTCAGCTGAGTTAGAACAGGGGGTGGGGAGCTGGGATACCTGGGTTCTATCCCCTGCTCTGGGAGGCGAGTGGGTTAAAGAAGATGGGCGGGGGGTCCCCTGGAAATTAATCCTCCTGGGTTCTGTACAGAAAAGAAGGGGAGTCTGAGGGCTGAAACAGAGCACCCCTCATTAGTACCCCCCCTTTTCCCTGCAGCACGGGGCCCGTAGTCCTGCCGCTAAGTTTGACCGCAGACTGAGGGTAAAACCAGCTTTCACTTCCATTTCCACCCACTCTCCGCATTTGGCAGCGGTTAGAAAGTGAAGCGGAGCAGCAGCTGCAGGAAGGATGAGGGCCGGGTCTGCTCCTCAAACGCTACAGCTCCAGGGCAGAGATTTGCTCCAGCGACAGGCGGGGCTCTCCCGTCGCAGTCCTACTTCCACCTCTCGGAGCAGCTGCAGCTAGTTCCGTGGGTTTCGTCGGCTGGCTTAACCACGGCGCTCGGGGTGGATTTGTCACACCCCTGAGCAATTGAGCTGGGTGGCCCTGACTATTTAAGGTCGGCCTGGCCTGGCCTGGCCTGTGTGTGAGGCAGAGACATAAGGAGACGGGCTGAACACATGCCACGGGCATGTGGGGTGAGGAAGGCAGCGTGTCCTCATGTTCAGAGCCCCACTGTGGGGGTCCAGCCCACAGCTCTGCTTCTGGATGGGAGAGACAGAGACACGCTTGGGAGTTTATCTGGAGGTCGGACCAGAAGACGCGCTCTGTGTAGCTCGAAAGCTGGTGTCTCTCCACAATGGAAGTGGGTCCAGTGAAAGCCGTTCCCTGCCCCACCTTGTCTCTCTAACATCCTGGGACCAACGCGGCGTCATTTCACTCTTTCAAGTGCCCAGGATGGCAGTTCGTGCCATTCCTTAAATCCCCGTCAGTGTGTTGCTACCGAAAACAAAAAATAATTCCTTGTTGCTCTGCAAGTGCTGCTACAAAGTAGCCCCAGATTCCGCCCTCGCCTTTGTGACTTATTTCCTATTTCGGACTCTTCGGAGACCCTGTGGCCCGTGATTAGAAAGTCCGGCAAAAGACAGTGTGTATCTCTGTGGGCGGAATAATGAGTTTGGAAGAGTTTCTGTCTGACAGACGCTCGCCCGTGCCGCAGCACAAAAACTGACAGAGAACGGGTCCAAAGCCATGTCACGAAAAAAAAAAGAAACGATTTCAGTGAGTTGTCAAAGTTTCCAGGAAAAGTCAGACCAAATCTCTCAGTCCTCTTCTTCCATGTGAATCTTTTAAAAGTTTCTTCTTCTTCCAGTGACAGCTCTGAGGCAGGTGTCATTGGCCACGGCCTGCCATCTTCCACCATTGGGACAGAGGTGTAAAACATCCCCTCTGCTTTGGAGACCAGCCATCGGGTGATGGTTCTGACCTACCTGGCTCTACTTCTATCGCTTCCTGGTTTGCCTGCCGTCCTGCCGGATCGAGTTGCCCTGGGATCAGTGAGTGACATGTCCCCAGAAAGCTGTCATTCTCTTACCAAAGGTTGCAACTAATTGTGCTTTTATAAAATTCATCCTTCTTGGCAGCCCGTTATTTGGCTAACCATATCGGGTCATCTCCAGGTACCAGGAATAGATCCAAGAATGAAACTTAAGCGGGCGTGGAGGGGAACTTGGTTAACGCTGGGTTAAGGCTGCTTGGTGATAGGCCCTGCCCGTGCAGAGCATCGAGTTCAGCAAAACACAAACATCTGAAAAACAGGAAATTGTGAGTTAAGACAAACGCCTGCACTGTCATCACTGTCTGTAACCTCTCCCAGTGATGCTTCACAACACCCTGGAGACACATTCTCGCTCGCTGCCTTTTCACGGCAATGGACAGGGGGTCCCCGTACTGCCCCTACGTACTCCAGACACTGACCTTCTCCCCCGGGGCATGGACAATTCACAGCCGCTTCATATCCTTTTCTGGCCCCTCTACATGTGAACTCGGGAACCCACCTAACTCTCTACCTGCCAGCTCCCGGGCCCTGCCGCGAACACGATCCACCCAGTTCTGTATTGACACAACGCAGATGGGACCCTTGTGGCATGGGAGAGTTGGGGAGACTCAGTCCAGATCTCCTCATATCACAATCACAGCCCCTAGTGTCAGAGTCATTGAATCCAAGGATTGGAAGGGACCTCAAGAGGTCAAGTCCAATCCCCTGCACTCATGGCAGGACCAGCACCATCTAGAATATAAAGTCCAAGGCCAGAAGGGACCATTGGAATCATCTCAGACCCCCCCACCCCGCATCAAATTGGCCCCCCTGAATTAATTCCTTGAGCCGACCTCTTTGAACAACATCCCATCTGGATTTAAAAATTGTTGGAGATGGAGAATCCACCGCGCCCCATGGTAAATTGTCCCAATGGTTAATTACTCTCACCATTACAAAATGATGCCTTCATTCCAGGCTGAATTTGTCCGGCTTCAACTCCCAGCCATTGGAGGGTGTTAGATCTTCCTCCGCTTGGCTGAAGAGCCCGGGGTCCAATATTTGTTCCCTTTGTTGGCACTTATAAACTGGGATCAAGTCACCCTTTAATACCCTCTTTGTCAAATAGATGGAGGTCTTGGAGCTCTTCCAACACATCTCTCCACCATTTAGCACAGCTCCAGTGAATGCCGCTGGAGTGCGATCACCATTGGAACAGAGTGTTGGCTGCCTGGGCATTTACCGTAACTTGGTATTTCCTGGTTTCCAGAAGGTTCGATTTTGCTGGACTCGTGTGACAATGCGGTTCTGGCGGAACCCAACTGAGAGTGCCAACTCAGGACAAATTGCTCAAACAGGGCAGTTACAGCCCAAGGCTGGGGTTTTTCCACCTCTAAGGCAAACCAAACTGGCCAGACTAGGAGGACTCGGTCTCACCCCATTGGCTAACCGCAAGTCTCACAAGCAATCTCCTTAGACACTCCAGTTTCCCAAGATTACCACCAGTGCCACTCGTTATGGGGACAAATGGTTATGAAAACCAATACCCCAGTAAAAGAAAAAGGTTCTCCTGATCCCAAAGGACCAAGCCCCAGACCCAGGTCAATATACAAATCAGATCTTACCCACAAGTCACGCTGTTGCCAATCCTTTAGAATCTAAAATCTAAAGGTTTATTCATAAAAGGAAAAAGATAGAGATGAGAGTTAGAATTGGTTAAATGGGATCAATTACGTACAGTAATGGCAAAGTTCTTGGTTCAGGCTTGCAGCAGCGATAGAATAAACTGCAGGTTCAAATCAAGTCTCTGGAATACATCCCCCGCTGGGATGGGTCCTCAGTCCTTTGTTCAGAGCTTCAGCTTGTAGCAAAGTCCCTCCAGAGGTAAGAAGCAGGATTGAAGACAAGATGGAGATGAGGCATCAGCCTTATATAGTCTTTTCCAGGTGTAAGAACACCTCTTTGTTCTTACTGTGGAAAATTACAGCAAAATGGAGTCTGGAGTCACATGGGCCAGTCCCTGCATACTTTGCTGAGTTACAAGGTGTATCTGCCTTCTCTCAATGGGTCCATTGTATAGCTGATGGTCCTTAATGGGCCATCAAGCAGGCTAGGCAGAGCTAACACCAGCTTGTCTGGGATGTCACCCAGCAGCATAGCATAAGTTTGCCATACAGACAGTATAGAGCCAATATTCATAACTTCAACTACAAAACTGATACACACATATAGACAGCATAATCATAACCAGTAAACCATAACCTTGTCTTAGACACCCCATTTGACCCCCTTTATACAAGATCTGCGTGCCACTACAGGACCTTGGTTGCAACAATGATCTATATGGTCCCAGATTATATCAATAACATCACAACTCGACACTCCAGAAGGACAAGAGCTATCAGTGGACAATCGGAACCCAGCATTAACGAATTTTTTTGCCCCCCCTACCCTTAAGTTTCGTTCTTGGCTCTATTCCTGATACCCGGCGACAAAGTGGCCTGGTTCCAACGTGTAGCCTTGGTGGCTGGACTATTAATCTTGCAGAAATGGAAAAATGGATCGCCATCAAATATTGACGCCTGGTTCGGCAGGACAGACGCCCTGGCAGCTAACGAGCGACTGGTGTCGCCCAGGGAGGGAGGCCTGTGACATTCCAAGCAATTCAGGCTGACTTCTTAGAGGTCTACGTTTCACGACAGTGTTTGGCCATTTGGTGGAACACATACAGTGAAACAGCTTGAAGAGGAGAGATTGCAGGACCCCCGCCTCCTGTCAGGCTGTTGTACGTCCCTGCGGTTCCAGCCCTCAGCTCAGAAACGGGTGGCGCAAGTTCAAATCCCCTTTCCACCTCCGGCAGAGGGGCAAATGAACCCAGGGGAGGATCCTGGCCACTGGACTAGTGGATCTAAGGGATGCCACTACTGCCACCAGCTCCTCCTCTGTGGTGTGTGGAGCCAGTTCTGAGCGCACCTCCTGGATTGAGCCTGGCAGGCAAGATCCTGGCTCCTGGCTCTTGCTGGGACGCAGGCATCAGGGTGCCTGGGGGCAGAAACTTGAGTATCAAGGGAACTTTTATGGCACAAATTTCGAGGCTGAATGACTTGAGCTGCCTAGAGGGCTTGGCAGAAGCCAGAGGGCGGGGGGGTGTTTGTGAATACCAGCGGTGCCTAAATCTCTGTGTCCGGGGCCTGCAGTAGCCAGGAATCTAGCCCTAGGCCTGTATGTATTTTGTTGCAGGGCTGTTATTTCCCCCTTTGTAGCCCCGTGCAGTTTAGCCACCATGTGGGACACTGCAAGGCTGTTTCCTTTAGGAGGAGAACTCGATGACGCAAGGCAGGTCTCTCTGCAATGCAAAGACCGCGCACCCCCTCAGCAGTCTTGGAGAGCAGCAGGGACAAACAGCAGCAGCCCGTTTCCATGCTCAGAAATCCCCTTGCCTGCCTTTCTGGTGGGCTCTGTGCCCAAGAAGCTCTCTCTCCCTGCTTCCTCCCAGGGTCCTACCCACCGCTGCTGCTCCCACCTTCCCTCCCTGCCCCTGGGTTTGCAACCAGGCAATCCCGTCCGCCCTCGCGGCTCAGCTCTGAGCTGCCGGGTCTATGAGATGGGTGCTGTAGCAGGACAGCTACGGCAGAGCGTAAACACAGGTTACGGGGCGGGGGACTTTCTGGCCCCTTCCAAGGTCTACATCTCTCCAATCTATCTGCTGCCCCTGAAATGTTACTTACATAGTAGGTTATGCTGGTGCTGCCATGACCAATACATATTTAATAGACGTCCTTATTTGTATTTTCGTCCCTTAAGGTATCCATTTTCTATAGGTTAGTTTATGTCTGTGGTTACCCTATTAGCATACATGTCAATTTGCATTCATGGCAGCTTTCCGGTCAAAGGTTCTGTCCGGAACTTTCCGGATGCTGGTGTCAGCGATGTTCTGTGGGTGGCCAATGTCAGTATTCTAAACAAAACTTCACCTCTGGCGTGCCACTTCCAGTTCCCTATAACTTATAAGTTACTTAAGTTTACCTATACCAAAGGTTATTGGCCTCAAGCCTCACACTAGCTATTAAAGCCAAATCTTACAGGATAAAAGCCGGTAGGTTCCTTGCATTGCTACTAAATCTAATAAAGCAGGATAACAAAGCAATGAATATAATACAGGTAAGTTGGCCCACCGGGCTACAGTCCCTAGCCCCCACTGCTCTAAGTCACTAGGCCCCATCTCCAGAGCTGGGGATAGAACCCAAGTGTCCTGGCTCCCAGCCCCCACGCCCCTCCCAGAGCCAGGGATAGAACCTGATGACCAGTTTTAACTACTGGATCCCACTCACCTTTCTATGGACTGAGGGACCCTGATTTCCAGTCCCAACCCCACGCTGCTCTAACTACTACACCCTACTCTCCACTCTGCAGAACCCAGGAGTCCTGCCAATCCCATCCCCCACTCCTCTAACCTACAGCTCGCCACTTCTCCCAGGGATGGGAATGAGACCCAGAAGTCCTGCCCTTAACCCACATGCCCTTAGCAAGCCAGGAATAGGACCAGGACTCCTGCCACCCCATCCAGTCTGTGACCCACTTCCCCAAGTTGCCCCCCATCACCCAAGATTTAAAGGGGAGGCGGTTTCACTCAGCCCTGTGGTTGTTTCTCAGCAGGAAGGGTGGCGAGTTTCTCAACGTGCTCGTGTGTCCATATTGTGTCACTGTTGGGTGGGGGCAGGGCTGGGGAGGGGTCTAGGAACTTATGGACTCAACCAAACAAATGTGCATTACCTCAGCGCATGTACCAGAGCCTTTCTATAAAAGGAGGAGAGACACAGATATTGGCAAATCTTTTCTGCTTCACTGAACTATCCGTCTGCTCCACCCCAGCAAACGCTACTCAGCCTGAACCCCTGAGGAGTTTTGGTAAGTAACATCCCTCTGGTATACTGCTGACCCCACTTCCCTCCCAGACAGGGCCGGCTCTGGCTTTTTTGCCGCCCCAAGCAAAAAATGCCCGGCGGGCCGGAGCAGCAAAAGGGGGGGGGGGGGGGAAAAAAGGGCGGGTGGGGGCAGCAAAGGGGGGGGAACAAACCTGCCCCCAGCCGGGGAGGGCGGGGAGACGGAGAACAAACCGGCCGGCTGGAGCGGCGAAGGGGGGGGAGAACAAACTGGCTGGCCGGAGCAGCAAAACGGGGGTGGGGAGGCGGGAAACAAACCTGCCCCTGGCCAGAGCGGTGAGGAGTGGGGGGGACAAACTGGCCGGCCTGCCGGAGCGGCGAAGGAAAAAAACAACAAAAAACCAAAAACAAAATACCTGCGCGGCGTCAGGAGTGTGGGTGCATGGGGACTCCCGGCCCTGCAGACCCCAGGCAGCGGAGTGCACACCCCGGCTAGCGGGGTGGGAGGGGGGGAGAGAGAAGGGGGCGGCCAGGGCTTCCGTATGCGGGGCGCTTGCCACGCAGCCCCTCCCGCTGCTCCGCCTGCCGGGAGGGCTCCGCGCCGCTCCGGTCGGCAGGCAGGGAAGGACGCGGGCTGCCCTGCCGGGTTTTCTACAGGGCACTCCCCTCCTCCGCCCCCTACAGGGCAGCAGGAGCAGCAAACCAAAAAGAAAAAACCTGCAGGGGCGGCCAAAGTGGTGAAGCACAAAAAAAAAAAAGATTAGACGGAATGCCGCCCTTTGGAATCTGCCGCCCCAAGCACGCGCTTGCTCGGCTGGTGCCTGGAGCCAGCCCTGCTCCCAGAGCAGGAATAGAACCCAGGAGTCCTGGCCCCAGCCCTCCCTGGTGCAACCACAAGATCACACTCCCCTCCCAGAACCAGGGAGACAACCAAGGAGTTCTGGCTCCTGGCCCTGCTTCTGTAACCACGGGGCTCCAGTCCCCTCTTGGGGTCAGGAAAAGAATCAGGTTAGGCGAGCTATCGCTCATTGCTGTAGGGAGCAGCCTTCTTTGACACCCTCTGTTTATAGAGTGGCCGGCTGTGTCTCGCCGTCAAACGGAGCAGCCTGTTTTGTCTCTGTCTTGTTTTTGGTTCTCGCTGTATTCTTGGAAATAAAGTCATGTTATGCGGCAATATTCCAGCAGGAGTATTTGAGGTTTCTCTATGACTTCTCCCTGTGCGTGCCACAAAAAACCCAGCCAGGAAGAGGTCAGAGCTGTTGCTACCCCAGAACTGTGGCAAATGGCTCTGTGGCTCTCCCCATCCTTTCGGCCCAATCATGCATATGCAAGTTCCCTTCTGATCTCATTTCAGCCCTTCTGTGAAAAATCCTCCAAAGACCCCAGGGTGGATCTACTGCTCCCCCATAACCATGGAGGCTTCTCTTGTTGTCTGCATCCTCGCTGCTCTCCTGGCTACTGGTGAGTGGGGTCTGTTCCTACAGGGGCTGATTTCCTAACTTCTCCAACGGCTCAGAGCCGCCTGCCGGATGAAACTGTTACTGAACGTAACCGAAAAGAAGCCACAGGATAACGGGGGCTGAGCTGGGGGCATCCAAGTGACAGCGTCCGAGGAGGAGAGGGCTGGAAGTCACAAAGTCCCTGTGACAGTGAGTGAAACAATTGTGGAAATGGGAGGAAATATTTATAATTTAAATTGCAAGAACTGTGTCGTGACTGGGCACCTTTCAGAGCTGGCCAGAGGTCAAGGGCATTTCGAACGGGATTGTCTGTTGTGTGACAGGCAGCGGGTCTGAATTTCCGTAGCAGGAGCTCAAGAGAATCTGAAGGGCGGGTCTATGTGATTCCCCATCTGGTGTCAGGGGGGTGCAGCTGCACTGGAGTCAGTGGGGCCAGGGCCCAGCCGGTGTCAGGGGGGCCCAGCTGCACTGGAGTCAGTGGGGCAGGGCCCAGCCGGTGTCAGGGGGGCCCAGCTGCACTGGAGTCAGTGGGGCAGGGCCCAGTTGGTGTCAGGGGGGCGCAGCTGCACTGGAGTCGATGGCAGGTGTGACTTGGCCCTTGCTGCACCGCACTGGAGAGCGACACCAGCTCACACCCGCTGGGGATCTCTCTGGGGTTTGTGAGGTGGGAAAACCCACCAGGGAACTAAAATCTGCAGCGATCCCGCGGAGACGCAGCCCCCGAGCAGCGTGAAATGTCTGCAGTCAGCGGGCCGGCCGGAGCGCCGGGGGGACCAAACTGGGGCAGCGCGGTGGATGAGGGCAGGGCCGGTGGAAGGATGTTTCACGCCCTAGGCGAAACTTCCACCTTGCGCCCGTCCTCGAGCCCCCGCCCTGAGGCACCTGCCCCGTGGCAGCTCACCCCTGCCCCGCCTCCTTCCCGAGCATGCCGTCGCTGCTTCACTTCTCCTGCCTCCAAGGCTTGCGACGCCAATCAGCTTAGGCACCGCAAGCCTGGGAGGCGGGAGAAGTGAAGCAGTGACGGCGTGCTCGGGGAGGAGGCGGGGCAGGGGTGAGCTGGGATGGGGAGTTCTCCTGCGTGCCGCCACCCCCCTTGCTGCAGGCGGCCCTCCCCGCGCTCCACTGCCCCAGCTCCCTCCGCCTAAATGCCGGCGGCGACCGGGGCGGCCGAAGATCCGGCCACTGCGGTTGCTGCCGAAGAAAATGGCGCCCCCCAAATCCTAGTGCCCTAGGCAACCGCCTAGGTCGCCTACATGGTTGCACCGGCCCCGGATGAGGGACCCCGGGGCGCTGTACCCGGAGCTTCCCCACAGAGCCCAAGGGAAGGCGAGGGAGGGACAAATCCAGGTGGCTCATGTTCTCTCTCCGTCCCCAGGGGCCTGCCTGCAGTGTGAGCGTTGTGAAGAAGAAGGAAACAACTGCACGGGGAATCTACTGACCTGCACTGCTGGGCAAAACTCTTGTGGTGTCGTTCTAACAGAATTTACACTCGGTGGGTGAGAGGGACCCTACCCAACGTGGGTCAGGGAACAGTCTGGGGAGCCAGGATGCCTGGGTTCTATCCTAATCTCAGCTCCAGGAAAGGAGTGGGGTGGGTGGGTCTGAGCAGCAAAGGAGCCAGGACGCCTGGGTTCTATGCCAGACCCTGTGGCTAGCTCCCCAATGGGGCCTTCGGCTCAGCACTGCGATGCCGAACCCCCAGGCGACTCGCCAGCCAGTGGGCCGGGGCCCGGCTGCCTGTACGGTGCATGGGGAGAAGGAGGCACCTGAGGAGGGGATGCACCAGAGGCCACTGAGTGGGAGCCACCTAAGCCAGCCAATAGGAAATGTCGAGGAAAGGGGAGTGACCAAAGCCTTGTCCCTTACCCAAAGTTTGGCCACTAAGTCCCACCTGCACAGAGACGCCAGGCTCTGCTTGGGGTCCACAGCCCGGAGCCCCTCGCTGGGCGTCCGATATCTGATCCGGGTCAGCCCTTCCTTGTCAATGTCAGCAGTGGAGGAGGGGCTGCTAGGAGACCCCAGTGGCCTGGCGCTGAGCTGGGCCCTGGGGGAGGCAAGTTCAGATCCCCACTCGGCCCGAATTGGGGACTTCATCCGAGATCTCTCCCCTCCTATGGTCATGTCTGGCCCCAGGTCTCTGTACGTCTCCCCTATTGAAGCCACCCCACATAGTATGAAATAGTTAAACATTCCCTGGAACCTGATCCCCCACATCCACTGGGAGCATCCGACAAACAGGGCTCCTGGGTATGCGGGGGGGGTGGGGGGGTGCAACCTCTCCCCCCGCCATCTCCCCCCCACCCGGCTGTGCATGGTGCAGAGCCTGATCCAGTGGGCATGCTCCAAGGGCATCTCCTGTGTCAGGCCCTGCAGGTGAGATCAGCAGGGAAACAATGAGTCTGTGAATCCCACCACGGCTAAGGGGTGAGCTGGATGCCCGGTGTTCGGATTTCAGCAGCCCAGCATATACCCCCCTGGTGGGAACTCTGACAGGAGATTTGCGGCAGCTGAGTGGGGAGCAAGATGATCTAAGGGCTGGGTTTAGGTGCTGAAATCGGTTTCTTTAGCCCTGCGGGACTTCGAATGAGTCACTTCCCCTCCCCGTGCCTCAGTTTCCCCATGAGTAGAGGCGGGCTAATGGCACATGGGCATCATTGTAAAGTGGGCGTCAATGGGCTGGGAATGGACCGGGGGGAAAATCTCTGTCTTCTCCTGTGCAGAGGGAGAGAAGGCCCAGACCATTATCAAGGGCTGTGCGACACCCAGCCAATGTAACACCAGGTTCGTCTCAACAAATTTTGGGAAGAGCATGATGAAAAGGACGAGCATCGCCTGCTGCCAGACGGACGCCTGCACACCGGAGCCTGTTAAAGGTACATCTCCCATCTCCTGCACCTCCTGCTGCCTGGAACCTGCCCCACATTAACTTCCTGAGACGGGTCCTCCCGGCCTGCAGGGGGCTCCCTATGGAATAACACTGAGTCCCTGGGTGGGTGGAGTTTGGTGGGCGGGGCTTTAGGCTGCCCCCAGGTGTGAACCCAGCTGACGCCACCCAGGGCGGGGTCCAGGGCTCCCTGCTGCAAACTCTCCCCTGCCCCTGCTGCCCCCAGCGACCCCGGAGCTACAGCTCCCCCTGCAGGGAGCACCCAGGGCTGAGCTGTGCAGCCCCCAGCTGCTCTCCCTGCCCCGACGCCTCCTGGGGCTCGTCCCCCAAGCTCACTGCGTTTGCTCCACTTCTTCCCAGTGCCCCCAGCTAACACCAAACCCAACGGCCTGCACTGCCCAGCCTGCTACGCTCCGTCCTCTCAGCAGTGCCGTGAAGAGACCATACAGTGTACAGGCGCCGAGACCCAATGTATGGACATCGCCAGGCCCCTAAATTCTGGTAACTTCCGTTCATTTGTTCTGGGGTTATTTTTCCTTTGCTGTCCCGCGCCCCCAAGGGCAGAAGCGAGATGCTGCGTGTCGTCCGCTAAATAAAGGTATCGGCTGCAGATCAGGACACCTGGGTTCTGTTCCCAGTGCTGGCCTCTGGTGTGACCCTGGCCCAGTGTCTTCCCCACCCTGTGCCTCTGGTTCTCCTCCGTCCATTGCCTGTCTACAGTTTAGTCACTAAGGTCTCCGTGGCAGGCACTGGTTTAATATTGGGAGACCCAGTCGTGCCGGGCACTGAACAGACTCCCAGCGAAGATAAGGGACCCATACTCTGCTGGGCGCTAAAGACTTATAGGGAGATATAGTCCATGCCCCAAAGAGCCTGCAACTGTAACCCACCCACCTCCTGGGTGTGGTGTCCTGTCCACTGTAGTGGCACTGAGACCACTTAGTGAGAAGGAGTTTGCTCTACAGCCTGTTGGCTTTTGCCTCATGCACTAAGCTCCAGAGGTCCCAGGTTCGATCCCGCCCGCCAACACCCGGCGTCTGTCGGCATTACACAATCTCTGTAGGCATAGTGGGGATCATTCTCCTAGTTTCAGAGACTGGGAAACGGAGGCATAGAGTAGTGACACGACTTTCCCAAGGTCACACAGGAAGGCTGTGGCAGAGCTAGGAATTGACCCCAATTTTGCAGGATCCCATCATGATGCCTTAACTCATTATGAAGCCACCCTTCATAAAGATCCCACCGCTGCCACCAACAGGCAGCTGCTACTTTGCAGCATGAGTGGTGTGGCTAATACAGGCCATATCCAATCTTGGTATCCTCAGTGTGCTCTAGATCACGGCTGCAAGTGACTTATTCAAGGACACACAGTGAGTCTGTGTCACAGTAAAGGAGAAGGGGGAGACATGCTGGGGGCAGCAGAGCCAAAGGGGAGGCGGTGGGGGTCTCGGCGGGGCTCAGAGGGGCAGAGCTGAGGAGGGGCAGGTTGTTGTGTCCTGGTCCAGTTCAAGGAATGGATCGGCACCCCTCACACTGATCACCTCCTTTCCTCCCCCACATGCAGGTGGATCTGCCACGAAGACCGTCATGAAGGGCTGTGGTACTCAGTATGTCTGTGCCCAAATAAATGAGGGTTCTGGGACCTTCGCAGGGATCAAAGAAGAGGTAACCACGGCCAGATGCTCACCAGCCTCCAGCGCGACCGGCACAGCTCTGGAACCAGTGAGGCTCCTCTTCCCAGCCCTCGCTGGGCTCCTCCTGCTGAAGTTTCTCTCCTGATTCCCCACTCGGTGCAATGGCCACGCCACACCCATAACACCCCGGCCTCCTGCATTAGCCCCTCTCGGCAGCCGCTCTCCCCTCTCAGGGGCTCTGGGCTCCCGCCTGGATTCGCTTCCCCTTTATATTGATCCGCTTAATAAAACAAACTGGAGACCAAAGTCTTTAGAAATCTGTGGGGGGAAATTTCAATTCTCTTGGGCGGGGCTGTCAAGAAGCCAATTAGTCAGTGACCCCTAGTGGTGAAATGAGGCAGCACAGGCCAGGAGCAACAATCCCCGGGGGGGACCACAGGCTCAGTCCGGGTCCAGCAGACACAGTAAAGAACTTTCCTTTATAGTCATCACAGCCAAGTCCTGCCCCTATTGCCCTCAGCAGCGCCCCCTACAGCAGGTCCACCTGAATTACAGGCCACTTTGGAAACTGTTGGCCAAACCTGCGAGGGAGATTGTGTGGCCCAGCTGGGAACAGAAGCCTGGTCTCAAAAGCCCTGACCCAAAACGCAAGCACATGCTTAACTGTAAGCACATGAGCATTTGAGGCTAAGTCAGGTGCTTAACAGTAAGCACCGTGCTTCAGAGCCTTGGTGAATTGGGGCCTGTGGTAGCAGGCACCACGTGTGGGCTGTGAACGCTGGCATCCCTGCGGAATTCGGGCTATTTGTCAGCGATAAGGAGAAGCCTTCATCGTCCCCACATGGTCCCTCGAAACAGCAGAAGGAGGGATGGAGTGGGGTGAATGGAAAGAAGTGAGGATGCTTCCGAGATCGGTGGGGAAGCAAATCAAATACGATTGGTCCCCGGCCTCTTTATAACAGCCCTGAATGTCTTTGTGGACAGTTCTCAGCTCCCCGCCCCACCTCCCCATTCTTCTCTCAAGACTAAACGTGCCCGGTTTTTAAACTTTCCTCACAGGTCAGGTTTTCTAAACCTTTGGTCTTTTCTCTTGCTCTCCTCTGGACTCTCTCCAGTTTGTCCCCATCTCTCCTAAAGCACGGTGCCCAGAACTGGACCCAGTTCTCCAGCTGGGGCCTCCCCAGGGCCGAGCAGAGCAGGACAATGACCTTCCGTGTCTCAGATACGACACACCCATTACTACACCCCAGAATGAGATCAGCCTTTTCTGGAACTGTATCACACTGTTGGCTCATATTCAACTTGTGATCTGCCATCACCCCCAGATCCTTTTCACTGGTATGACTGTCTAGCCAGTTATTCCCCATTTGGCAGTTGTGCATTTGATATTTTGCCTTCCTGTGTGTCGTAATTTCCACTTGTCTTGATTGAGTTTCATCTTGCTGAATTGAGACCAATTCTCCAATTTGTCAAGGTTGTTTTAAATGCTTCTCCTTCCCTCCCAAGTGCTTGCAACCCCTCCCAACTGGAAGTCATCTGCAAAGCACACGCTCCGCTCCATTACCCAAGTCATCTGTGAAAATATTGACTAGTACCAGACCCTGGACTGGCCCCGGGACCCCATTCAATACACCCTCTAAGTCTGAGAGCGAACCATTGATAACTACTCTTTGAGGAGGGTATAGCGGGGCGGTTACCCCGCTCCTAGGGGAAAAGGTTGAAGGCAGCTGAGGCAGGCGGCGTGGGGAGGCAGCCACAGCTGTGGCCACACCCAATCATGCCTCAGCTGGCCCTGATATAAGGGCTAAGGGAGGAGTGGGTCAGTCTCACTCCAGCTGGAAGTGGGAAGGGCCTGGCTGCCTGGGAGCACAGGGTACCTTGGGAAGAGCAGTGCTGGGGAAGGACAAGAGGATCTGGGGAGCTCCAGCCTGGCAACTCCCCAGGCTGCGGCCTTGTTAAAGGCCTAAGGACGTATTGGGGCGGGAGAGGTGGAGCCCGGGGATAGGCAGAGGCAGCCGGTCCAACCCCCTTGCCAGTGATGAGTGGTTTCCAGAGTGCAGTCTGCCCCAGGGAGCAGGAGCTAGATGATGACTGGCAGTAGCCACTGAGGCAAGGTGGGCATCGAGGGTTGGGGGTTCCTCTGGGAGGGGAGACCCAGAGTGTGGGGGGTACTGCTGTGGGGCAGCGCCCCAAGATAAGAGGGCACGGGAAAAGTCAGACCAAATCTCTCAGCTGGCTCTCCTCCTACCTCTTCCTGGTTTGCCTGCCACCCTGCCGGACTGTGTGAGTCAATCGAGTTGCTCTGGGATCAGCGAGCGACGTGTCCCCAGAAAGCTGATATTCTCTTCCCAAAGGTCTCAGCTGATTGTGCTCTTGTAAAATTCACCCTTCCCATCACCCAATCTCTCGGCTAACCATATCGGGGAATCTCCAGGTACCAGGAATAGATCCAAGAATAAAACATAAGCGGGCGTGCGGGGGGGACTTGGTTAACGCTGGGTTAAGGCTCCTGGTGATAGGTCCTGCCCTTGCAGAGCATCGAGTTCAGAAAACACAAACGTCTGTAACACAGGAAATAGCAGGTTAAGGCAAAGGCCCCTGTAGCACCACTCTGCCCTCTCCCAGCGATGCTCCACAACGCCCCGGGGTCACCTTCTCGCTCGCTGCCTTTTCACGGCAATGGACAGGGGCTCCCTGTATTGCCCCTATGTCCCTACGCTCAGCTTCTCCCCCGACGTGTGGAAAATGTCACAGCTGCTTTGTACCCTTTTCTGGACCCTTCACATACTAACTCAGGAACCCACCTAACCCTCTACCTGCCAACTCCCCTGGGCCCTGCTGTGGACATGATCCACCCAATCGTGTATTGACACGTGTGACGAAGTTGGGGAGTTTTGTAGCGTTTTACATGACTAGCGTGTGCGCTCCTCAGTTTCCCTGTGTGCTGCATGTTTCACAAGGTGGTGGGAAAGGGTTTGTTGTTGCAGAGGACCAGGTGTGACCTCGCCTGGCAGCTGGGATCCCTGGACACCGGCCTGGAGATGGGGAACCCTAACAACTGGTGACCTGGTGACTTAGAGGCAATGGAAGAGGGGCTTCCAGGAGACCCCAGCGGTTGAGCGCTCAGCTGGGCCATGGGGGAGCCAAGTGGGAACCGAATTTGGCCGGGGTCTTCAGCCCAGATCTCTCCCCTCCTACGGTGGTGCCCGACCCCTTGGCCTCCGAGGGGGTCTCTCAGTCTCCCTTTTTGAAGTTGCCCCACATTGTATGAAATAGTTAAACATTCTCTGGACCCTGATTCCCCCACATCCATGGGGAGCATCCGACCCCCTGGGCTCTTGGGTATATGGGAGGCAACCCCCCTCCATCTCCTGCCCTGGCTGGGCTTTGTGCAGGGCCCGATCCATTGGTTGTGCTCTGAGGGCGTCCCCAGGATCAGGCCCCGCAGGTGATATCGTCAGGGGAAGGCCTAGTCTGTGAATCCCGCCGTGGCTCAGGGGTGAGCGGGATGCAAGGTGTTGGGGTTTGGGTGGCCCTGCACATACCCACCCCCGAATTAATTCCTCGAGCCGACCTCTGAGAACAACATCCCATCTGGATTTACAAATTGTCAGTGATGGAGAATCCACTGCGCCCCATGGTAAATTGTCCCAATGGTTAATTACTCTCACCATTAAAAAATGACGCCTTCGTTCCAGGCTGAATTTGTCCGGCTTCAACTCCCAGCCATTGGATGGTGTTAGACCTTCCTCCGCTTGGCTGGAGAGCCCATTGTCAAATATTTGTTCCCCAGCATTTATACACTGGGATAAAGTCACCCTCTAACCTCCTCTTTGTCAAATAGATGGAGGTCTTGGAGCTCTTCCAACACATCTCTCCACCATTTAGCACAGCTCCAGTGAATGGCGCTGGAGTGCCGTCGCCATGGGGACAGAGTGATGGCTGCCTGGGCATTTACCATAACTCGGGATTTCCTGGTTTCCAGAAGGTTGGATTTTGCTGGACTCGACACTCTGGAAAGACAAGAGCTATCAACGGGCAACCAAAACCCGGTGTTAACCAAGTTTTTTGCCCCCCTACCGTTAAGTTTCATCCTTGGATCTATTCCTGATACCCGGAGATAACCTGGTGACAAGGCGGCGTGGTTGCTTCGGTGACTGAAATATTAGTCCTGCAAAAATGGAAAAGTTGATTGCCACCAAATGTTGATGCCCGGCTCGGCAGGACGCCCGCTCTCGCAGCTAACGAGCGACCAGTGTTGTGCAGAAAGGGGAGCCCCGTGACAGCTGAAGCAATTTGGGCTGACTTTGCTACGATTCACATCGGTGTTTGGCTGTTTGGTGGACCTACAGCGGAACAGCTTGAAGAGGAGAGATTGCAGGACCTCCTATGTCAGGCGGTTGTATGTCCCTGCGGTTCCAGCCCTCAGCTCAGAAACGGGTGATGCAAGTTCAATCCCCTTTCCACCTCCGGCAGAGGAGTGAATGAACCCAGGGAAGGATCCTGGCCACTGGACTAGTGGATCTAAGGGATGCCACTTCTGCCACCAACTCCTCCTCTGTGGTGTGTGGAGCCAGTTCTGAGCGCACCTCCTGGATTGAGCCTGGCAGGCAAGATCCTGGCTCCTGGCTCTTGCTGGGACGCAGGCATCAGGGTGCCTGGGGGCAGAAACTTGAGTATCAAGGGAACTTTTATGGCACAAATGTTGAGGCTGAATGACTTGAGCTGCCCAGAGGGCTTGGCAGAAGCCGGAGGGAGGGGAGCGTTTGTGAATACCAGCGGTGCCTAAATCTCTGTGTCCGGGGCCTGCAGTAGCCAGGAATCTAGCCCTAGGCCTGTATGTATTTTGTTGTAGGGCTGTTATTTCCCCCTTTGTGGCCCCGTGCAGTTTAGCCACCATGTGGGACACTGCAAGGCTGTTTCCTTTAGGAGGAGAACTCGATGACGCAAGGCAGGTCTCTCTGCAGTGCAAAGACTGCGCACTCCCTTAGCATCATGTGTCTTGGAGATCAGCAGGGACAAACAGCAGCAGCCCGTTTCCATGCTCAGAAATCCCCTCGCCTGCCTTTCTGGTGGGCTCTGTGCCCAAGAAGCTCTCTCTCCCTGCTTCCTCCCAGGGTCCTACCCACCGCTGCTGCTCCCACCTTCCCTCCTTGCCCCTGGGTTTGCAACCAGGCAATCCCGTCCGCCCTCGCGGCTCAGCTCTGAGCTGCAGGGTCTATGAGATGGGTGCTTTAGCAGGACAGCTACGGCAGAGCATAAACACAGGTTACGGGGCAGGGGGGTGTTCTGTGGCTGTAGGACCTCCGCCTCCCCAAGCAATGGTAGCTTCCATCAGCCTAGCTACCTCTACACTGGGGGTAGGTTGGCATAGCGACAGTGCTCAGCCCCTAGCCCCCACTGCTCTAACTCACTAGGCCCCACCCCCCACAGCTGGGGATAGAACCCAGGCGTCCTGGCTCCCAGCCCTCCCCCCCACTCTATCCTACTTGCCCCCACTCCGCTCACAGAGATTAAGCTAGAACCCAGGAGTCCTGGCTCCCAGTCCCTCTCCCCCCCCCCCCAGAACTGTGGATAGAACCCAGGCATCCGGCCAGCTCTAACCCACTAGACCCCACTCCCTTCCCAGAACTGTGGATAGAACCCAGGAGTCCTGACAACCAGTTTTAACTACTGGACCCCACTAAAATTTCTATGGAACCCAGGAATCCTGACTGCCAGTCGCAACCCGACCCTGCTCTAAGTGGTACACCCTACTCCCCACTCCGCAGAACCCAGGAGTCCTGCCACTGCCCGCCCCTACTCCTCTAACCACTTCACCCCACTTCTTCCGGGGCGGAAAAGAGACCCAAGAGTCCTACCCTTGATCCACATGCCCTTAGTAGGCCAGGAAGAGGACCCAGGAGTCCTGCTGCCCCATCCAGTGCGTGACCTGCTTCCCCATGTTGCCCCCCAAGATTTAAAGGAGATGTGGTTTCAAGAATCCCTGTGGTTGTTTCTCAGCAGGAAGGCTGGCGAATTTCTCAACGTGCTCGTGTGTCAAAATTGTGTCACTGGTGAGTGGGGGCAGTGCTGGCGAGGGGACTAGGAACTTATGGAACGAAGCAAACGAAGAATGTAGGGATTTTAAAGTTTCAGTATTACATCTGCGCATGTACCAGGGCCCTTCTATAAGGGGAAGAGAGAGACAGACACTGGCAAATCTTTTCTGCTTCACTGAACTATCCATCTGCTCCACCCCCGGCAAACGCTACTCAGCCTGAACTTCTAAGGAGATTTGGTAAGTAACATTGGGTCTGTTGGTGCTCTAACTGCCAGACCCTTCTTCCATCTTCAGAGCAGGAATAGAACCCAGGAGTCCTGGCCCCATCCCTCCCTGGTCCAACCACGAGACCAGTGATAGGACCCAGATGTCCTGGCTCCTAGCCCCACTTCTCTAACCACTAGGTCCCAGTCCCCTCCTGGATCCAGGACTAGAATCAAAGTGGGCAAGCTGTCTCCTGCTGCGATAGGGAGCAGCCTGCTTTGTCTCTCTCTTGTTTTGGGGTCTTGTGTGTAATTTTGCTGGATTCATAGAATCTCAGGGTTGGAAGGGACCTCAGGAGATCATCTAGTCAACCCCCTGCTCAAAGCAGGACCAATCCCCCAGACAGATTTTTGCCCCAGATCCCTAAATGGCCCCCCTCAACGATTGAGCTCACAACCCTGGGTTTAGCAGGCCAATGCTCAAACCACTGAGCTATCCCTCCCCCTTACTTATCCCTTACTTCTCAGAAAGAAAGTCATTTTACACTGCAACTTTCCAGCAGGAGTATTTGATATTTGTCTGTGACTTCTCTGTGTGGGTGCCACCAACATACCAGCCACTAAGGGGTCAGAGAGGCACAGCTACCCCAGAATTGTGGCAAATGGCTCTGTGGTTTCACTCACACTGTTAACTGGTTTATTCATGTGCAAGTTCCCTTCTGATCTCATTTCAGCCTGTCTGTGATAAATCCTCCAACTGGAGATTTGGTTGCATCACAGACCCCAGAGCCGATCTACTGTTTCCCCATCACCATGGAGGCTTCTCTTGCCGTCTGCATCCTCGCTGCTCTCCTGGCTACGGGTGAGTTGGGTCTGTTCCTACAGGGGCTGATTTCCTAACTTCTCCAATGTACCAACAGCTCAGAGCCGCCTGCCGGGTGAAACTGTGAGTTAATGTAACCGAAAAGCAGCCGCAGAATAACGGGGCTGAGCTGGGGGCGTCTGAGTGACAACGTCCCAGGAGGAGAGGGCTGGAAGTCACAAAGTCCCTGTGACAGCGAGTGAAACAATGGTGGAAATGGGAGGAAATATTTACAGTTTAAATCACTAGAACCGAGTCGTGACTGGGCACGTTTCAGAGCTGGCCAGAGGCCAAGGGCATTTCGAATGGGGATTGTCTGTTGTGTGACAGGCTATTTGAAGGGCATTTATATGGGATCCCCAGCCGGTGTCAGGGGGCACAGCTGCACTGGACTCATGTTCTCTCTCCATCTCCAGGGGCCGGTCTGCGGTGTGAGGTTTGCGATGGATCAGGAACCAGATGCATGGGCGATCTAGATACCTGCCGAAATAGGGAAGACTCTTGTGGCATCACTCTGACAGAAGACACAGCGGGTAGGTAAGATGGACCCTACTCAACATGGGTCAGTGAAGATGGTGGGGATCCAGGATGCCTGGGTCCTCTCCTAGTCCCAGCTCTGGGAAGGGCGTGGGGTGGGTGGGTCTGAGCAGCGGTTAAGGAGCCAGGACGCCTGGGTTCTATGCCACACCCTGTGGCTAGCTCCCCAACGGGGCCTTTGGCTTAGCACTGCGATGCCGAACCCCCAGGTGACTCGCCAGCCAGTGGGATGGGGCCGGGCTCCCCGTTGTGTGCATGGGGAGAGGGAGGTGCCTGAGGATGGGATCCACAAAAGCCAGCCAATAGGAAATGCTGAGGAGAGGGGTGTGGCCTAAGCCCCGCCCCTCACCCTAAGTTCGGCCCTGAGTCCCGGCAGCACGGAGGTGCCCAGCTGTGCTTGGGGTCCACAGCCAGGAACCACTCACCGGGAGTCCAGTTTCTGGACCAGGTCAGCCCTTCTTTGACTATGACGGCAGTGGAAGAGGGGCTTCCAGGAGACCCCAGCGGTTGGGCACTCAGCTGGGCCATGGGGGAGCCAAGTGGGAACCGAATTTGGCCGGGGTCTTCAGCCCAAATCTCTCCCCTCCTACGGTGGTGCCTGACCCCTTGGCCTCCGAGTGGGTCTCTCGGTCTCCCTTTTTGAAGTTGCCCCACATTGTATGAAATAGTTAAACATTCTCTGGACCCTGATTCCCCCACATCCATGGGGAGCATCCGACCCCCTGGGCTCTTGGGTATATGGGAAGCAACCCCCCTCCATCTCCTGCCCTGGCTGGGCTTTGTGCAGGGCCCGATCCATTGGTTGTGCTCTGAGGGCGTCCCCAGGATCAGGCCCCGCAGGTGATATCGTCAGGGGAATCCCGCCGTGGCTCAGGGGTGAGCGGGATGCATGGTGTTGGGGTTTGGGTGGCCCTGCACATACCCACTGGTAGAAACTTTGGCAACAAAAGGACTTTATGGGCAGGAGATTCGGGGCCCCCAGGGTTAGGCATCGGCTGAGTAGGCAGTTGGAGGATCTAAATGCTGGATTTTGCTCCTGAAATTGCTTTCTCTAGCCCTGCGGGATGTGGGGTGAGTCACTTTCCTCACTGTGTGCCTCAGTTTCCCGCTGGGTAGAGGAAGGCTAATGGCACAGGGCCGTCGTTGTGAAGAGGACGTCGATGGGGTGAGAGTGGAATGGGAATAAATCTCAGACTTCTCCTCCTGTGCAGCGGGAAGGAAGACCCAGAACGTTCTCAAGAGCTGTTTGTCACCCAGCCAATGTAAAGCTGGAGCCATCTCCATGAATTTTGGGACGGCAAAGGCCAGAAGGATGAGCATCACCTGCTGCCAGACAGACAACTGCACACCGGACTCTGTTAAAGGTACATCTCTGCAGCGCCTCCCTCATCCCCTGCACCTCCTGCTGCCTGGAACCTGCCCCACGTTAACTTCCTGAGACTGGTCCTCCCAGCCTGCAGGGGGCACCCCATTGAATAACATTGAGCCCCTGGGTGGGTGGAGTTTAGTGGGCGGGGCTCTAGGCTGCCCCCAGGTGTGAACCCAGCTGACGCCACCCTGCTGCAAACCTCTCCCCTGCCCCTGCTGCCCCCAGCATCCCCAGAGCTACAGCTCCCCCTGCAGGGGGCACCCAGGGCTGAGCTGTGCAGCCCCCAGCTGCTCTCCCTGCCCCGACACCTCCTGCTGCTTGTCCCCCGAGCTGACTGCGTTTGCTCCGCTTCTTCCCAGTGCCCCCGGCTGACACCAAACCCAACGGCCGGAGCTGCCGTGGCTGCTACTCTCTGTCCTCTGAGCAGTGCCGTGAAGAGACCATACAGTGTACTGGAGCCGAGACCCACTGTTTGGACGTTGCCGGGCCCCTAAAATCTGGTAACTTCCGTTCATTTATTCTGGGGGTATTTTTCCTCTGCTCTTTTCCCCCTGCGTAGAGCAGAAGAGAGATGCTGGGTGGAGGCCACTAAGGAAAGGTATCAGCTGCAGATCAGGACACATGGGATCTGTTCCCAGCACTGCCCTCCGGTGTGACCTTGCGCCAGTGTCTCCCCCTCCCTGTTCCTCTGGTTCTCCTCCATCCGTTGCCTGTCTATAGTTCAGTCTCTAAGCTCTTCGTGGTAGGGTCTGATATAGTATTGGGAGCCCCTGTCATGCCTGGACTGCGCAGACCCCCAGGGAAGAAAAGGGATCCAGGCTGTGCTGGGCTCTAAAAACTCCTAGGGAGATAAAGTCTGTGCCCCAAAGAGCCTGCAATCTCTGTCGGCATAGTGGGGATCATTCTCCCCATTTAACATATGGGGAAACAGAGGCACTGAGCAGTGCCGTGACTTGCCCCAGGTCACACCGGGAGGCTGTGGCAGGGCTCGGAACTGAGCCTAGTTTTGCAAAGTCCCATCATGGCGCCTTAACTCACTATGAAGCCACCCTTCTTAGAGATCCCATTTCTGCCACCAACAGGGAGCTGCTGCTTTGTTAGATGAACTGTGGGGATAAAACAGGCATGAGTCAATCCAGGTGTTGTTGGCGGGATCTAGGTCGGGACTGCAAGTGACTTGTTCATGGACACCCTGTGAGTCTGTGTCACATTAAAGGAGTAGGGGGAGGCCATCCAGGGCCAGACATGCTGGGGAGAGCAGAGGCGATGGGGAGATGGAGGCTGTGGGGGGGCTCAGTGGGGGTCACAGGGGCAGAGTTGAGGAAGGGGGGGCTGTTATTTCTTAGTCCAGTCAAGGAATGGAGCTGCTCCCCTCACCCCGATCGCCTCCTTCCTCCTCCCCCCCCCCATACAGGTGGAAATACCACTAAGATCATCATGAAGGGCTGCGTTACCGTGTCCGTGTGCTCCCAGGTAAATGCAGGTTCTGGGACCTTCCTGGGGATCCGTGGAGATCTACCCAAGCACACATGCAGAGCAGCCACCAGCGCGGCCGGCACAGCTCTGGGACCAGCCGGGCTCCTTCTTCCTGCCCTCACTGGGCTCCTCCTGCTGAAATTTCTCTCCTGATTCCCCACCCCATGCAATGGCCCTGCCACATTCAATAACACCCTGGCTGCCTGTGTCTGCCCCTCTCTGCAGCTGCTCTCCCCTCCCAGGGGCTCTGGGCTCCCAGCCGGATTCGCTTCCCCTTTAGATTGTTCCACTTAATAAAACAAACTGGAGACCAAAGTCTTTGGAAATTTTAAATTGATTGGGCGTGGGGGGGAAATTTCAATTGTAGTGGGTGGGGCCATCAAGAAGCCAAATTAGTCTGAGAGTGGCCTCTAGTGGTGAAATGAGGCAGCACAGGCCAGGAGCTACAATCCCCGGGGGGACCAAAGGGTCAGTCCGGGTCCAGCAGACACAGTAAAGAACTTTCCTTTACAGTCGTCACAGCCAAGTCCAGCCTCTCCTGCCCTCGGCAGCGCCCCCTACAGCAGGTCCACCCAAATGACAGGCCACTTTGGAAATTGTTGGCCAAACCTGCGAGGGAGATTGTGTGGCCCAGCTGGGAACAGAAGCCTGGGCTCAAAAGCCCTGACCCAACACGCAAGCACATGCTTAGCTGTAAGCACATGGAGGCTAAATCACGTGCTTAACAGTAAGCACCACGTGTCAGCGTCTCACTGAATCCCGACCCGTGATAGCGGGACCCACCTGTTGGCTCTGAACACTGGCATCCCTGCAGAATTCGAGGCATTTCTCAGGGATAAAGAGAAGGATTTGATCATCCCCACAGGGTCCCTCGAAGCAACAGAGGGGGGTGAATGGAGAAAAGTGAGGACACTTCAGGGATGGGTAGGGAAGCAAATCAAATACAATTGATTAATAACAGCCCTGAATGCATTTGAGGACAGTTCTCAGGTCCCCCCCTCAGTTTTTTAACCTTTCCTCACAGGTCGGGTTTTCTAAGCCTTTAATCATTTCTGTTGCTCTCCTCCAGTTTGTCTCCATCTCTCCTAAAGCGCGGTGCCCAGAACTGGGCCCAGTTCTCCAGCTGGGGCCTCCCCGGGGCTGAGCAGAGCAGGACAATGACCTTCCGTGTCTCATGTACGACACACCCATTACTACACCCCAGAATGAGATTAGCCTTTTTTTTTTTGCAACTGCATCATGTTGTTGGCTCATGTTCAATTTGTGATCCACTATCACCCCCAGATCCTTGTTAGCGGTACGACCCCCTAGCCAGTGATGCCCCATTTTGTAGGTGTGCATTTAATCTTTTTGTGTTCCTGAGTGTCGTACTTTGCACTTGTCTTGATTGAGTTCCATCTTGTTGAATTCAGACCAATTCTCCAATTTGTCAAGGGCGTTTTGAATGCTAATCCTGTCCTCCAAAGTGCTTGCAACCCCTCCCAGCTGGGTGTCATCTGCAAAGCACACTCTCTGCTCCATTACCCAAGTCATTCATGAAAATATTGGATCGCACCAGACCCGGGACTGACCCTGGAACCCCACTAGAGACACTCTGCAAGTTTGACAGTGAATCGTTGATAACTACTCTTTGAGGAGGGTTTTTGACCAGTTGTGCACCCACCTAATACAGTAATGTCACCTCATCCTCATTTGCCTGTTTGCTTGTGAGGATGTCATCTGGGATGGTGTCAAAAACCTTCAAATCAAGATTTCTCATGTCTGCTGCTTCCCTCCGTCCACTAGGCCAGTTGCTCTGTCAAAATAGGAAACCAGGTTGGTTTGACATGATTTGTTCTTGATAAATCCACGCCGGCTGTTCCTTATAACCTTCCCCCTGACTGAGAAATAGAAAAAGAGAGGGAAGGGGAAGGTCAATTTTCAGTTTTCCTCGTTGCTAAAACTGAAAATATTTTCTAAACTCGTGTACGATACAGACCCTGTCCGTCTTGCCCCAACTCCCCCGGTGTTGGTAACATCCAGTGTTTCCACTCCTAATTCAGTTCCACCCACAGCAGCTTCCAATATACCGTTGGGGGCCTTCCTATGGATTTTTCCATATACCATCATTTTAACCAGGCTGCCCAGCCCTTATGAAGAGTCTACATCTGGGACGCCTTAAGGTGCGACCTTGGATACCTTTAACCCCGTGAGGTCCAAGTCAGTTTGTTTTAGAGATCGTATTGGTGTTACAGTAACTTGTTCCCTATAATCCAGTTTTACCACACGTGGTCCATTCAATGGGTGTCTTCTTGGTTTTTTTTTTTTATATCCGATTCAGTTGCAAGTACCTTCAAGTTTAATTGTACCCAGATGCTTAGCCATGTATATTTACCTAACTGGGTAGGGACAGTATGAAGAAGTGGTCAGACACTGATCTTGTAAGTGAGCGTTAGGCTACTTCTTAATATAGTTACTGCCCTGGGTTTCTTTGATTCACTCAGGGGGTTCCATTTTTCCTATATCCCTAGTATCCACTTGCCAAAGTTCATGGGTACAATCCCCTAATACTCAAAGGACTCCCAGATGTGAACCAATCTTACATTCATTGAATTCCATGAGTACCCTGACGTTAGTGTCTCCTCCTGGCCGCCAAGCAAATTCAATAACCTTCAGTATTTCCCATTGGGGTTGTATTGGGGCAGTTGTACCTTCAGTGCAGGGGCAGCAGATTTGTATAAGTTTTGGTGGTGCCCAGAATGGGTCCAAGTCCCACCCCGACCCCCACACCTGCCTAAGGCTCTGGGATAGAGTTTGGGTGCTGGGTTCAGGCTCCGGGCTGGGACAGGGGGTTAGGGTGCAGGAGGGGGTTTGGAGTGCTGGGTGTGGGGTCTGGGAGGGGGTTTGGGTGCAGGAGAGGGTTTGGGGTGCAGGCTCGGTGCCTATGATGCCGCCGTGTTTTTCATGGCTGTGAATTTGGTAGGGCCCTACATATCAGGTAATGTCCAGGTACCAGGAATAAATCCAAGAATAAAACGTAAGCGGGCATGGGGTGGGGGGGACTTGGTTAACGCTGGGTTAAGGCTGCCTGGTGATAGGTCCTGCCCTTGCAAAGCATCGAGTTCGGCAAAACACAAACGTCTGTAATACAGGAACTAGCGGGTTAAGGCAAGCGCCCCCACAGCACCACTCTGCCCTCTCCCAGCGATGCTCCACAACCCCCTGGTGACACCTTCTCGCTCACTGCCTTTTCACGGCAATGGACAGGGGCTCCCTGTATTGCCCCAACGTCCCTACCCTGAGCTTCTGCCCTGACGTGTGGAAAATGTCACAGCCGCTTCGTACCCTTTTCCTGCCCCTTCACATATAGATTCAGGAACCCACCTAACCCTCTACCTGCCAACTCCCCTGGGCCCTGCTGCGGACCCCACCCTGCTCTAAGGGGAGCACGGTACTCCCCACTCTGAAGAACCCAGGAGTGCTGCCACTCCCCCCCCACACACACACTCCTCTAACCACTTCACCCCACTGCTCCCAGGGGCGGGAATGAGACCCAGAAGTCCTGCCCTTAACCCACATGCCCTTAACAAGGCAGAAATAGAACCCAGGAATCTGAGTCCTGCCCCCCCACACTGTGTGACCTGCTTCCCCATATTGCCCCCCCGCCCTCCCATGATTTAAACGGGAGGCGGTTTCACTCATCCCTGTGATTTTTTCTCAACAGGAAGGGTGGCGAATTTGTCAACGTGCTCATGTGTCCAAATTGGGTCACCGTTGGGTGAGGGCAGGGCTGGCGAGGGGACTAGGAACTTATGGACTCAACCAAACAAACGTGCATTACATCAGTCCACGTAGCAGAGCCCTTCTATAAGAGGAGAGAGACAGACATTGGCAAATCTTTTCTGCTTCACTGAACTATCCGTCTGCTCCACCCCAGCAAACGCTACTCAGCCTGAACCCCTAAGGAGTTTTGGTAAGTCACATCCCTCTGGTCTGTTGGTGCTCTAACCGCTAGACCCCACTCCCCTCCCAGAGCAGGAATAGAACCCCGGAGTCCTGGCCCCAGACTTCCTGGTCCAACCACGAGAACCTACTCCCCTCCCAGAGCCAGCGATAGAACCGAGGCGTCCTGGCTCCAGGCCCCACTTCTCTAACCACTAGGTCCCAGTCCCCTCCTAGAGCCAGGAGTAGAATCAAGTTGGGTGATCTGTCTCTTCCTGCCGTAGGGAGCAGCCTGCTTTGTCACCCTCTGTTTAGAGAGCCACTGGCTTTGTCTCTTTCTGTCGTATAAAGCAGCCTGCTTCGCCTCTATCTTGATTTGGGTTCTTGTGGGTAATTTTGTTGGATTCTCAGAAAGAAAGGAATTTTACACTGCAACCTTCCAGCAGGAGTATTTGATATTTGTCTGTGACTTCTCTGTGTGGGTACCATGAACATACCAGCCATGAAGGGGTCAGAGGCGCGGCTACCCCAGAACTGTGGCAAATGGCTCTGTGGTTCCACCCACTCTATCAACTGGCTCATACATGTGCAAGTTCCCTTCTTATCTCATTTCAGCCCATCTGTGACAAACCCCCAACTGGAGATTTGGCTGCACCACAGACCCCAGTGCCGATCTACTGCTTCTCCAACACCATGGAGGCTTCTCTTGCCGTCTGCATCCTCGCTGCTCTCCTGGCTACGGGTGAGTGGGGTCTGTTCCTACAGGGGCTGATTTCCTAACTTCTCCAATGTACCAACAGCTCAGAGCCACCTGCCGGGTGAAACCGTTAACGCACGTAACCGAAACGCAGCCACAGAATAACGGGGGCTGAGCTGGGAGCGTCAGAGTGACAACGTCCCAGGAGGAGAGGGCTGGAAGTCACAAAGTCCCTGTGACAGCGAGTGAAACAATTGTGGAAATGGGAGGAAATATTTACAGTTTAAATCACTAGAACTCAGTCATGACTGGGCACGTTTCAGAGCTGGCCAGAGGCCAAGGGCATTTCGAACAGGGATTGTCTGTGTGACAGGCAGCGGGTCTGAATTTCAGTAGCAGGAGCTCAAGGCTATTTGAAGGGCATTTATATGAGATCCCCAGCGGGTGTGAGCTGGTGTCGCTCTCCAGTGCTGTGCAGCAAGGGCCAAGTCCTACCTACCATCGACTCCAGTCAAGCTAGGGCCCCCTGACACCGGCTGGGCCCTGGCCCCCCTGACTCCAGTCAAGCTAGGGCCCCCTGACACCGTCTGGGGATCACATATAAATGCCCTTCAAATAGCCTT